>NW_016179129.1:0-7441 GCF_001687245.7 Rhagoletis zephyria | reverse complement strand
GAGTAGTAGTGTTGTGCGAAAAATATATTAAATTACATAAGAAACACTTGTATAAACTTTAAATAAGTAATGCTCAGAAATAATATAACCTTTTACCAATCCCCTGATTTTCGGGCCTTTTCCAAAAACCCTAAAGACCATTAAATGGAACACACTGCATACACGGTTTGGCCAATTTTATATTAAACGTTTGTTTCCCTAAATTAATTACCCATAACGGCTCATCTTCTGCCTGTTACTCCACATCGGCCTGGTATGATGGATGCGATAAGTATTAAAAGCCGAATGTAGTCCCATGGCAGTGTACTTTTTTCGTAAACATTATTTTTTTTTAAATCAATTGTAAAACTTGTTTGTACATACATATACATTAGACTGCATCACCAAAAAAAGTTGCGGTTTTTCCGCCGCGATTACAAAATTTATTATATTTTAAGACGTCCACCAAAATATTTCGGAAAAATATTAAGATTTAAGCGAGCTGGACCGATTTGAAAATACCTCCAAAAATTAAGTTTTTTATGAATAAAAATAGTTTCTTAAAGAAATTTTTGAAAAAGTCCCCTCAGATGACAAATTAGATTAAGCTTAAAAAATCTGCATAAAAATATTTAAAAATCTTTTCAACGGAATCGTAAGAATTATATTTTTGATTCTGTTTTTTTACTTTTTCAAAGATTGGTTTACGAAAAACTTGAATAACTGGGCCAAAAGCGTTCTGATTTAGACTTATGGGATCTCAGTAGAAAGATATTTTCACACTGTTTTTATTTCTGGCCAAAAAAACGTCATTCGTGTCCCATCTTGTTTTTTCGAATACCAACACATCTTAATTCAACTTTGAATGACGTTCGTTCATCCTACCTTTCTCTTCCATCCTTGGAATGAGTTTATGAGGAAAGAAATAAAAAGGGTAAGAAAATACCTTTCCAATGACACCTCTTAAGTCTAAATCGGAAGAGTTTAGGTTCAGTTATTCATTACGATTCCGTGCTTTTTTTTTTTAATTTTTTTTAATATTTTTATGCAAATATTTTAAGCTTAAACCGTTTTGTCATTTGTGGGAATTTTTTCAAAAAAATCTTTAAGAAACTATTTTTATTCATAAAAAACTAAATTTTTGGAGGTATTTTCAAATCGGTCCAGCTCACATAAATCTTAATATTTTTCCGAAATATTTTGGTGGACGACTTAAAATATAATAGATTTTATAATTCCAATGGAAAAATATTTAGTACCGATTTTTTTTTTGTATGGGGAGTGATGCAGTCTAATATACAGACATATGTACAATCTTTAAATACTTAAGTTTGTTACTAAATACTTTAATTTAATTTTTTTGAACAAAGTGAACTTGCCACTTTTTACTTTTCGCGCTAAAATTGCTAGCTAATTAGCGTCGCCTATTACACTATGTAACAAGGTTTTTGTCCCTGGGTTGTAATTGTTATTTCCTAGTCAGTTAGGTCCCAAAAGTATAGAAAACAGCTATTGTCGCAAGATAACTTTGCCTTTGTGACCATGGCAGCGCATGGCATGGGTCTTATAAAGCAATTCGTCAAAGCTCTCGACAAAAATTCTTCAGCGTTCAAGTACCTACAAGACTTGTTCCCTAAGCTCTCTGAGGCGAAAGTTACAGCCGGTATCTTCGTTGGACCACAAATAAAGAAAATCTTCGAGTCTGAGGAATTCCCCAAGAAGCTCACTCGTTAAAGTCACATGTCAGAGGAAGCGTCACGAAAGCAAAGTTTCCGAGGAATATTAGGTGGTTTCCATACTTTTAAGGCATAACAGACTAGGAAATAACAATCACATCCCAAGGACTGAGAAATTTTTTTTTTTTGTTACTTAGTGTTATCATTCATCTACTAAAAACTCAAGTCTACGACAATTTCGCCAACTCATCTTACATACATACATATCGTCGTTTAAAGTACAAAACCGCGTATCGTCATCCTGCAAAACCGCGTAACTGACATTGGCATTAAGCTCTTGGCTCAATCCTTATCCATTCGTCCTGAAATATACTAGCCAGAAATGCGGATATGTGTGCAAAACAAATTCTGACATACTTAACGTACATATGTATGTCTGGCATGCGGAAAGTCTCCGCACGTCTCTAAACATTTCTTCACATGCCCACAAAACCCAACTCAACTAACGGCTCAATTCCTCTGGTCCAAAACCGTCGAATTGGCACGCTTGCTGGGTCTTCCCCGTTGGTTGAGCTTGACGACAACGATTAAGAGACAAACGGATTTAAGTAGTGCTAAGCAAGCCTCTACAACAACAACATGATAGGTACACCGCTCGCTTTCTACAAGCTGATAATAACAATTAAGCTTATGTTGCCTGAATGGAAAACATAGGGAGATTAGAGAGTAATTCTCATTCTCAATAGAGGCGAAATGTCATTGGCCATTGAGCTACTCTCAGGACATAAAAGCTGCTACAACGGGGAAGAGCCTGCATCAATCAGCCACATATTCTACGTATGCGCTGCGCTATGCAGAAAAAGACAGAAATTCCTGGGTATAAGATTTTTAGGTTATCTAGTTAGTAAGCGCAACTGCAAAATTTGAAATGCGGTAGTTGCTAAAGCTCGAAGACTCGACGAACTGGCTTAAGGAGTAGGGGTTCTGAATCCATTTAACATCACAACGGTTTAGCAGCCACCTAAATCTAACCTAACCTAACAAAGGCTAAGAATTAGTAGCAACTGCAAGTACACTATAAAAAAACAAGTGTGGCTGACTAACAGTTAACCTTATCTGTTATTCTTCTTATCAAACTATTTCGTATTTACAAAGTTATTATTCATAAAAAAAAATATGCTGAAATTGTTCAAAGAGAGGAGAGAGTTAACTCCATTTGTAAAAAAAACAAGAGTTTTCAAAATTAATTACTTATCTGAATTAGTTAAACTTTTGCCTAAATAGCTGCCGCTTAAAAATATGATGCGATGAAAGAAAACGGAGATAATTTTTACATAAGAATCAACTAGAGTGGTTTTCGTTCCGGTCAGCGCAATTTTTTTTCGTTCGATACTATGCTGAATCATTAACGATTCCTTGTCCGGTAATAATGCTTTCCTCCACCCCACCAATGTGCTCATATACAAACAGTGCCCAGTGAGAAAATTGAATGACGATATATGAATGTACAAACAGCCTCAAATGTTTAGGAAACGCAAAAAACTGTGCAATCGATGCACGCGACGTAAGCAAAACAAACCGTCTTATACATACATAAGTGTTTTTTCAGTTTCAGAAAATAATAAGAAGATGAAATTTTGACGGACGATATAATTTCTTTATGGAAAAAAATCGATTTCGAAAAATGTTTAGTTGTGACTGTTTCTGATTTAGATTGCGCTATCTTTGTGCATTATTAGACTGTATCACCAAAAAACGTTGCAGTTTACAAAAAAAAAAATTTATTTGAAGACTTCCATAGAAATATTTCGAAGAAATATTAAGATTTACGTGATCTGGACCGATTTGAAAATACCTCCAAAAATGGAGCTTTTTATAAAAAAAAAATAGTGTCTTAAAAAATCTGAATAAAAATATTAAATTTTTTTAACGGAATCATAGTAAGTAGAATTTTGATGCTGTTTTTAACCGACTTCCAAAAAAGGAGGAGGTTATCAGTTCGTCGGAATCTTTTTTTTTTTTTTTTTATGTATGTTACCGCATAACTTTGGACCGATTTCGATAATTCTTTTTGCCGGAAAGGTAGTGTCTCAGAGGTGGTCCCATACTAATCTGGTTGAGATCCGATCAGTGGATCATGAGATATATATATATATATATTTTTTTTTATATGGGAGTTGAAGTCGGTTTTTTTTTTTGCTAAAAATTTCTTGTTTTAATTTTTTTCGAAGATTGGTTTAAAAGGAATTTTAATAACTGGGCCAAAACTATACCGATTTAGACTTACGAAGTATCAGTGGAACGGTATTTCTCACTCTTTTTATTTCTTTATGAAGAATTACGCAACAATTTTATCTATCACAGCTGTAACACTTAATTACAAAATTGAGTAACAACATACATACATTCCTATGAATGTAGGTACATATGTACATATATACATACTTACATAGCTACATATATACATATGAAAGTATGTATATACATACATATGTATGTGTTGTATATGGGCATATAAAACTTATCTTGGGCATTTTGCACTCGAACGTTTTATTGTTTTGCGCAGTTACAACAAGCAAAATTTGCGCAATTCTAAATAATGTCGAAGCGAACGTCTGTCTGCTTAATTATTTAATTAATCAAACATTGTTCATTTATCAGCAATGCTAAAAAGAGCACAGAAGTTTTAATTGAAATTTGTTTCCATTTTTATTTTGCATACTCGTATAACCACAATAATGATTGTTAGTTTAAGAATGAAACGAAATGAAGCAGCAAAGTACTTACATACATATGTACTATGTACCAGGGATGTCGCGAATATTTGCATTCGCATTCGTTATGCGAATGATTCGCATCATGTTACGCACTCGCATTCGACATTCGTATTCGCATCAAATGACACGAATGTTTTGCGAATGCGAATGTGTGCATGGGCAGAGAGTCCACTCTAATATTGTTGAAATGGCCAAGCGGTTAAGTAGTATATCAAGCAACATTGATGGGCCTTTAACAAGTCCTGCTAAAAGTCTTATAAGCAACCTAGAAATTATTTTACATACCTCCAACGAAAGCGAAGGCTCGGATGTAGAATCTGTAGACATTAAAAAATGTGAAATTAAAGCTGAATTGGAGGCCTATCTTAAAGAAAAACGAGCTCATCCCGGTGAAAATCCTCTCGTTTGGTGGAAAAATTAACTAAAATACGACAACTTGACAAATCTGGCCCGCAAATATTTGAGCGCTCCACCCGCTAGCCTTAAAGGTGTGCAATTGTTCAGTGCAGCCGGCCTTATTTACGAGCCTCTAAGAAATCGCGTCATGTGAGAAAAGACAGCAAAATTATTTTTTTTTTAATATAATATGCCCCTTTTGAACTCTGACTACTAAACACTGTAAAAATTGTTAAGTAATAAAAGCGATGACTTGAGTTGATTATAGCTTTTTTTAATGTTATTCCTAACATTCGCATTCGTATTCGCACATTCGCATTCCGAAAATTCGCCTTCGCATTCGAAACATCCCTAGTATGTACATATGTACATAAATAATATGCATAGGGAAATAGTGCGGTAGGCTATGTGATATTTTGTAAAAAAAAAACATGCAAATATACATACATATGTAGCTTAGATCGGATAAATAAGATATGTAGAGATGGATAAGTAGAACATTTGGTAAATATCCGAAAAGTCTCGATATTTGACGTTTATGTGTATAAAATATATACAAATGAATATTTATGTCCATTGTAGGTCGTTAACAGATATTGACGTTTGAAATAAATTATTTGATTAATTGTTAAAGTGGTTACGCAATCTACTTATAAACCGGTTAAAAAAAGATTTTATGCCTATGGGAAGCGAAGTATTTATTTGTTTAAATCAAAAATAAATGCTTGATAGTTCTTACCTATTCAACTTGATGTTTGTTCGCGAAAAGTACGCATAAATCCGTACTTAAAACAATAATAGTGTTCTCGCATTCTCCAGAATCGAAATAAAAATAATCGATGCTGGAAGAAATTGGCAAAAAATAAATCGATCTCCCAAGATCGATTCATATATTTGGTCAAATAACGTCTCTTACTTAATTTTTACAAAGGAAAAAAAACACGGAGATCTGACCAAACTATTATTATTTTAATTTTTAAAGCAAATACACATTTTTCATAACGGTTTCAATAGCCAGATTTATTCAAAAGCTATCAAGCAGCAGGATTTTAAATCACAATGAAACTATCGATGTCTCGAAAAATTACATCGATGGTAGTTCGATGTATCGAATTAAAACATCATCGATGTTTTTAGTAAAGTTTGCTGAATTTTTTATTTTTAATATTGCTCACAATTTTAAATAGGATTTATATAGTTTTTGTTAAAGAATGAACTAACTTTTTATAAAAAAGAACTAAAACTAAATATGAAAAAAAAAATTGTTTAAACTTGTCAATGTGTGGTGGCTTTTATTTTGAAATGAGGTGTAGTTTTAATGTAAAAGTATTAAAATTTTAGTTTAGCACTACATACAAGTTGTTTTTGGGGCCCGACCGCTTTCCATCCGATTGTGAATTCATCGGCGAGTCGATACGAAGTCATTTGGCAAATTTGGTGATGACGCTAAGCAATTTTACAAGTTCACTAGTTTTAAAGCAGTTAAACTATTTCTTACTTGTATACATATGTATGTATGTACATTTGTTAATTGGAATTTACGAATTTATTAAAGGAACTTACTTTTGCATGATTCCAGGAAAGTACAAACGTCCGCTCAAAATTATAAAGCGCGCACAAAATGAAATGGTTTAAAATTACTAAAGAAACCTCTTCAATGTTTTTCAATGATAACAAATACAAATGCACCTTCTCGAAAGTTAGCATCAACATTTTTAATCGTTTTAAAACGCAAACCCTTAAATATCTCGATTTAAAAAAGTGACTTATGCCTTTTTCAAAATAAACGGTTCATATGTAAGCAAATGCAAAATCATTAGTACAATTAAATCTGCGATCTTAAAAGAAAAAAAATCTGAAAAAATCAACGGAAATTTTTAGCCACTTGAAACTTGCACTTTATTGCACTAAAATGGGCTATAAAACTGTGTACTCAAACAAAAAATTTTACAATTCTGAGAAAAAGTTTGAAATTTGGATGAAAATTGGTTGCATTTTTTTTTTAGTTTTCTACAAATCTTTAAACTTGGGTTTATATGGGTTTTGTTAGAAAATGAACTGTATTTTAACGGAAAATTCTTAAAAATAAATAAATAAGCATACATGAGTAGCAAACAATATCACTTTGAAATGAGGTGCTAATGATATGACCGATGCCGTTATATGTATCATAATGTCAAATGAAACAGGTTTAAGCTTTTGGTTTAAAAATGCTTTTGAAGAGGGTTGCCACTGTTCGAAAAGTCGAATTTGATTAAATTAAGTTATGTATGAAATATTAAGATGTGAGTGTCAAACGAAAGAGTTTTATGAAATCTTTAGTTGAAGCAATTAAAATATTTTTTAGAAATAAATTATTGATTATTATTATTAATTGGCTTCGAACTGCTGCGATAAAGAGTTAAAGGTAAAGGTAAACTCCAATCACTTCATTCCCTTTCAACCCACCTAAAGTCACCTCATCTTTTCAAGCCTAACCGTGGAAACACAATGCCGGCGAACGGCGAACTCACCACAGCGAAATTACCACTGCCAAAATTAGAACACCCGACGGCATATGAAATTGAACCACAGTATAGACAGTAACCAACCTTTTTGGGTTGTTGTTGTAGT
>NW_016179128.1:0-7441 GCF_001687245.7 Rhagoletis zephyria | reverse complement strand
GCAGCAGCAGCCACTACTGCTGCCTGTGCCCCATTCCCATTCCCATTCCCATCCGCAGTACCTGTCTGCGGAGACTCTGCTGCGACTGGAGACACTGCAGAAAAGTCTGCTTTTCAGCTCACTGCCGCCGCCCCTGGCCGCCTCCTTTCTCGCGAGAATGCCCGGGCACTTTTCTGCTGATCGGGTGGCGGCAGGGCATCATCATCATCTGCTCTCATCGGCTGCACTACCACATTTTGAGCAGCACCCCAATCATCATCATCATCATCATCATCAGCATCAGCACCTCTTTGCCCCCTCTTCCCGGGTTGTCTGTGGCACAAACACTAGTACCCTTGCCCACTCCCCAGTGTCGCCCTCCCCTTTGCCCTCGCCCACTACCACAACTTCACCACCGACTTCAACAGCAGCAGCAGTTTTTCTCTGTTAGCAAAGTACTCATTTTGTTCATTGTTTCAGCTCCCTATTCCCCTCATTTGATTATTCCGCTCATTTACTTTAGAGTGAATGAGCGCAGTATGTGCAGGCAGGCACTGCCGCTACTACTTTGCATAGCCATTGTCAATCCCATTCAGTCCCCTCTCTCTCTCTCTCTCTCTATTCCCCTTCCATTGACCATAAACTCTCTCCCTCTCTGGATGGGCACTTTGAACGGCCGGCACCAGATGGAACAGCGAGATGAACACGAAGAGAGACGCGGAGAGTGTCGCACTGTCGGACTGGCGCGAGATACTGGCCATGGATAGCGCAGATGAAAAAGAAGAAAAAGAAAAAGAGAGAAACTGGCAAGTAGCGAGTTGTGCTTCACTCTATGCTCATGGTGCACTGCTATATTAGGACAAGAAGAGTGCGTCACTAACTCGGTGAGTGCTCTTGTGTTCAGTTCAGATCGGTTTTGTGTGCTGTGTTGTGTCTGCAGTCTTGTTGTCTTCTTCTTCTTCTTCTTCTGCGTAGCTCACGGTTTAGCTAATGGGTGTAAGCTGAGAGTGGCAAGTGTGGCACTCTGTCTGTGTGTCCAAGCTGGCGCACACAGACACAGACAGCCTTGGTACAGATGTATCCACGACTGCAGTACTCCGCTGAGGAGGGAAAGGGCAAAGGAAGAAGAGCAGCAGCAGAAACATCAGCAGCAGCAAGATCAGTCTCCTCGACCGCCATGGACTGCCACAGGCTGCAGCTGATCACCGTCCAGATTGTCCACTGGTCAACTGAAATCAAAGTTAATTGATCGTGGTGGTGGCTGATGTGTACACACACAAGTGACTTGTTGTGCAAGACCACCACTCATCAATTCAATCATCAGTCACTTACTGCTTTCACCCTACTACTACTCACCATCATCATCATCACTATCTCTTACTTGATGGACGATAAGACTGACACTTGCTTGTCGATTCACAGAGACTGGTAATTGAGTGACTGCCAATTTCCCCGCCGGGGTGTTCAGCTCAGCAGCTCAGCTTTCACTTGCACTGTCACCGTCACATGTTTGCTGCCCATTAACTGCTGATGCTGCCCCTGCTGCTGTTGTCATTGTCATTGTTGATGTTCTTCTTCTTCTCCTTCTTCCATTTCGCTGTCTGAGAGCGTCTTCTGACTCGTCACACTACACTACCGCCGGGAGAACAAAAGAACTGCCGACAACCAGAGAGAGAGAGAGAGAGAGAGAGAGAGAGAGAGAGAGAGAAAAAACACTCTGCCTGTACTTTCAGTTGACGAGGCACTGTGTGCTGTGTTTGAAGACACGACACCCTAAGAGCACGTCTGCTGCTGCTTGTACAGCTGCTGCTTTATACAGTCGTACACAGTTGCCAGCAGCATTTAGCAAGCACAGACTACAGCAGCAGACACTGGTCGCCATTCGCCGAAGTCTTCACTTTCACTGAACGGACTTTCACTTTGATTGCACACACATCTTCATCAGCTTTTCACCATCTTCTCTTTCTCCTCCTGATCAGCGACCATGGACCAGGCCTCCTCCGTGTCGACCCTCTCGCCGCTGTCCTCCTCGCTGGTCATGTCTCCGACGCCCTCCTTCCTCGACCTCTCCTTCTCCCTCAACTCCATGAACTCCTCTTCCACCTCGGCGGTCAATGTCAGCGGCGGCAGTGGCAATGGTCAGCTGCCGCTGTCCTCCTCCTGCTCGTCGCTCTCCTCCAGCACCAGCACCATCTCAGACTACGCCACCGGTATCTGTAAGTCTATGAGTTTAGATAGTAAGAATATCTTCACTTCTAACTCTCACTTACCTCTCAGCAAACTCTCTGAGCAATGAAATCGCCGTCCACCTGATGCTCTTCAACTCCATCGAGATCATGTCGCGGCGCTTCGCCAACGACCAGATCTACTACAAGCTGACGTGCTTCGACATGAACAGCATGGAGACGACGGTGTCCTCCTCCTCGATGCCTTCCACGCCCACCGTTTCAAGTGCTCCAGTGGTGGCCATGGACGAGGAGAGCCTGGGCATCGGCGATGAGTACAGCTGCGAGATTGCCATCATGAACAATGAGGAGTTCAAGTTTCACGCCCAGGCGACCTTTGGGCGGCTGCTGAAGAAGAACGAGTTTGTGATGGTCCGCGCGAGGATGCCCATGACGGAGAACATTGTGAGTCATTTTGTGTACATTTTATAAATTTAACCATTCTACTTACCAATTTCTTCTCTAGGGAGTCCGCGTGGACCTGTTCAAGCGGACGGTAATGCCGGCACCGCCCACTACCGTCGACGACGACGGCTCGTACATGTACGAGAAGATCGCCTTCTGCTACATCTACCCGCTGGACGTGACGGAGAGCAGCGATGGCCTCTGCCGCATGCCCATCACCTCGCGCACCGGCAAGCTGGTGGCCCGCATCAAAGGTTAGCCTTCTTGTTCAGTGTGGGGTGTGCTGGTGCCTCCTGAACTGAGGTGATGACACATACACCTCCTCCTCCTCCCTCCCTCTCCTCCTTTGCAGCCCAGTACTTCATCGCCCGCCCGTACGCCGGCAGCGAGCCGCAGCAGATGATCAAGACGCGCCTCGCCCGGGGCAACTCCAAGGCCTGGCAGCTGAAGAACGGTGGCCTGGACATTGGTCACCGAGGGGCGGGCTCGGCGCGACGGACCGACCGCAGCGAGAAGGTGCTGGAGAATACGGTCGATTCCTTCAACTACGCCTTCAAGAAGGGCGCCGACATGGTGGAGCTGGACGTGCAGATTAGCAAGGACAAGGTGCCCGTGGTGTACCACGACTTTAATGTGAACATTGTTCTGCAGAAGGTAATCAGAGGGATCATTTTGGATCATTATTATCAGGTACTAACGACTCCTTTTGTTCTCCTGTTGAGCAGAAGGACCGCAACATCGAGACCTACCCGGTGAACATCAAGGACCTCACCTTCGACCAGCTGCAGATGCTGCGCACCAATCCGGTCCGCCACGACGGCGACAGCAAGCCCGCCTACGAATTTGACGAGGACGAGGGCCAGCAGCCGCACAACCAACCGTTTGCCAGCTTCAAGTCGGTGCTCAATCACGTGGAGCCGCAGTGCGGCTTCAACGTCGAGATCAAGTACCCGCAGAAGAAGATTGTAAGTTTGAAAAAATTGGAAAGTTTTGGATAGAGTCTCTATTTCTGACACACTTTCACCTAACTCTTCTAGAACGGGCAGTGGGAGGCGGAAAAGTCGCTCGACCTGAACGAGTACGTCGACCTGGTGCTGCAGGACCTGTGCAACCACGCCGGCGACCGCAACATCATCATCTCCTCCTTTCACCCGGAGCTCTGCTCGCTGTAAGCACCACCGGAAGTTACTATTACTAATAGTCCTCTAATTTCTAACACACCCATCTTTTTCCCCTCCTCTCCTCAGTGTGAAGCTCAAGCAGGACCGCTACCCGGTCCTCTTCCTCACCCAGGGCCTGACGAAGAAGTGGATGCAGTACGAGAACCCGCTGAATCACTCCATCGAGATGGCCACCTACCTGGCGCTCAGCACCGGCCTCTACGGCATCGCCGCCCACACCGAGGACATTCTCCGCGACCGCAATCTGATTCGCTTCGTCAAGTCGAAGGGCCTCATTCTCTTCGTCTGGGGGGATGACCTCAACGACCGGGAGGTCATCGCCGGCCTGAAGAAGGAGGGCGTCGATGGCGCCATTTACGACAAGTTAGTAGTAGTAACAGGCTGGGCGGCACTTCGGGGACTTTACTTTTGTTACCTTTACACTCTTTTTCCCTTCCTATTAGAATTGATTTGTACGTCAGCAAGGAGGATCGTCTGCCGCAGGAGGGACAGCATCATGAGCAGCATCATGAGCAGCAGCAGTCGGTGGCCATGGACGTTCAGTAGATGTGTGGACGTTCACTCTACTGACGAAACCGATGACGATGATGACGACCACTACCTACTACCTACTAACTCTCTCACTCACTCACTCACTCACTCTAGAACATGTTTTACTGGCACACAAACGAAGTCGTTTTTATGTGCTCCCCTCCCTCCCCCGTTTTCCCGCGTGTGATTATTAAACCCTGCTTCACTTTTTATTACGCACATTTCCTCCTCATCCTCCTCCTGCTCTGCTCCTCAGCTGATCAAGGGAAAAGACAAAGTAGTACTACTACTAGGAGGAGGAAATGATGTGTGTGTGCAATCAGAGACAGCCTTCCCCCTCTCCCCGGTTTCCATGTGATGAAAGACAGATTAGTGGTGGTGGTAAGGGAAGGTAAGCTAAGGTAACGGTGGTAGAGCTGTTGTTGATGTTGCTGCAACCATGAACACCATTATCACGCCGACGTGAGTAGCCCTAGCTACGCTCAGTTAAGGCAAAGTGATGTGGAGGAGCAATGGGAAAAAGAAGGCATGCCTACTGCAGCAGCAGCCGCTGGCAGCACACACCTGTGCTCTTTCTCTCTCTGCCGCTGATAATAATGTGGCAATGAGATTGTCCGCTTCTCAGCCAACTGCTGCTGCTGCTGCTGCTCACCACGGTGTGTGTGTGTGTGTACAACGGTGGCAAGTGAAACGAAAAACAGTGAAGATCATCATCACCCCCATTGAATACCCTACCCCAACATGGACTACAGCGAGTGGCACCTGCTGAACGTCTACCTCGACCTGAACGAGCTAGGCCTGGGCATGAGCATCCGGGGCGGGGTGGACTCGGCGGACGGCCAGGGGAACACTGACGTCTACATCAGCAAGATACTCGAGGGCGGAGCGGTGCAGCAGGACGGAAGACTGAGAATTGGTAAGTGGGGAGATGATGGTGGTGATGTACAGCTGTATTGATTAATTGAATACTAAACACCACTACTACTTCTACATTCTCCCTTCCTTCCTTCCTTCCTTCAGGCGACATCCTCCTGGAGGTGAACGGCGTCTCGCTGCAGGACATCACCCACAAGGAGGTGGTGCAGGCGATCATGAAGGCCGCCCCCTTCCTGCACCTCTACGTCAAGAGGCGAAAGAATGAGAATGTGGGTGATGATAGCAGAAGAGCCAACGTATTTCAAGAAGAGGAAACTGATGAAGAGGATGACGATGATGAGGATGAAGAGGAGGACGAGCCGCTGATGGGCGACCGAGGTGATGATCACCCCCCTCAGGTGAAGAGACCACTGGGCAGAGTGAGCGGCAAGCCATCACCCCATACCACTACCACCACCGACTTCACCACCGCCTCCTCCAGTCTGATCACCGTGCCGCTGACCCGTGACGCCCACAATGGCTTCGGCTTCAGCCTGACGGGGGGCGTGGGCAATCAGCTGGCGCCCAACGACCCGGCGATCTACGTGAGCAAGCTGGTGCACGACGGGCCCGCCCACCGCTGTGGGCAGATTCAGGTGGGCGATCAGATTGTGGCCGTCAATGGGACGCAGCTGACGAAGGTGCCCTACCAGTGGGCGCTGCAGCTGATTCGCAGCAGTCCGCCGAGCAGCAGCTTCACGGTGAGGAAGGCGCTCACCTGGGACTGAACCCTGCGGCCCTTGAAGTATTTTCCATTAGAATTCACTCTTTATTTTCTTGGCTCTTCTTCAACACCAGCCCCGTCACCTGGCTGCCCACCTTTCCGCCAAAGGACAGCTTCGGCGTGGCGAACTCATGTACCAGTGTCAGGTCACCTGCTGGTGACGGCAGCTGCAGCAGCAGAAAGCGACACAGTTCCTCTCGAGTAAAGTTGCAGGACATGATGACCAGGTGGCCGTTTTCGGTGAGATGGTTGAGCACAAAGGAGCGGTAGAGGCGGCGATTCGCCGCCAGGTCACNTGAGGAAGGCGCTCACCTGGGACTGAACCCTGCGGCCCTTGAAGTATTTTCCATTAGAATTCACTCTTTATTTTCTTGGCTCTTCTTCAACACCAGCCCCGTCACCTGGCTGCCCACCTTTCCGCCAAAGGACAGCTTCGGCGTGGCGAACTCATGTACCAGTGTCAGGTCACCTGCTGGTGACGGCAGCTGCAGCAGCAGAAAGCGACACAGTTCCCCTCGAGTAAAGTTGCAGGACATGATGACCAGGTGGCCGTTTTCGGTGAGATGGTTGAGCACAAAGGAGCGGTAGAGGCGGCGATTCGCCGCCAGGTCACCGTCGGGCATCAGGGCAATCGCATCGTAGGTGCCCTTGTCCACGAGAACGTCACAGGCAGGAAAGGAGGAGGAGGAGGAAGAGTCTGATGAGCTGAGAATGTCCACCACTTTGAACTGTATGGCGGGTGCAGTTGATTTGTACAGCTGTCGGCAGAAGTCGATTGCCTTAGGCGAGTAGTCGATGCCCAGCAGATTGAGGAAGGAGTGGCGAGTGGCCAGCTGTGAGAGGATGTACCCGTTGCCGCAGCCCACGTCGCAGATGGAGGCTGTAAAGAGAAAAGGTCAATTAAATTATCATCACATCCGTCATCATCATCAGCAAAGAGCACTTACCCTCCTTGGGGACATTGTCGGCAATCCACTGGATGATCATGTTGGTGTTCCGCCGGCCGAACCACGTCTCGCCCTGGTCGCCCGAGTCGACGAAGTTCTCCAGCTCCGCCTGGTAGAAGTCCTCCCAGTAGGCCTTGGTGCCCAGCTCGCTCTCCGTCAGGTGCTCATCATCATTCTCTTCATTCTCCATCTTGGTCTTCAATGTTAGAATCTCCTCTTCAAATTCGAAGCACAACAAAACAAGCAAGCACGTGCACTTCAGCCAGCAAACAGACAACAATCCGAACGCTCTCTGTGAATGAGAAGCGACGCAGGCAAGTACAGAGAGAGAGAGAGATTGCACTACACAATTTATTACTTCTTCTAACGGGATTGACAAATTGATTTTTACAGGAAAGATTCAAAGATATTTCGAAAAAGGACTAACTGGGCTCCTCCAGCACAATAATTCAGCAGTATGTACACAACAGAGGAAGACAAACTCCCTTCTTCAAGACCTGTCCGAGTTCTTGTCCTTGTCGTCCTCTGCGTCCT
>NW_016179126.1:0-7442 GCF_001687245.7 Rhagoletis zephyria | reverse complement strand
TGCGGCAACATTGAGGAAACCTCGAAGGGCAACCGACTACGGAAGGTCCTATCAAAAACTCCGGTTGCCCCAAACTATATCCAAAAACCTGATGGTGAATGGACCTCTTCTTGCAGCGAAATGCTAGATGTTCTCATGGACACCCACTTCCCGGAGTGTATAACAGAACCAAAGGCAGACGCGACAAATCAGATGACTTATCTTCCACAGCACTCAGTAGAGAGCATAGTGCACAAGAAAAGGTGAAATGGGCGATCAAGACCTTTAAACCCTATAAATCTCCCGGGCCGGACGGCATATTCCCTGCCGAAATTTAGCAGGCAGTCGACCTTTTATGCCCACTAGAAGATGGACAAAGGCTAGGGTAATCTTCATACCGAAAAGTGGAAGGGTCTCTCACGTCAAACCCAGTGACTTCAGGGGAAATAAGCCTAACGTCCTTTCTTCTTAAAACTCTAGAAAGAATTCTTGACGCCCACATCAGACAGCGCCTTTCTTCTGAGGACGTGTCGGAGTGTCAACGTGCTTATTCTAAGGGAAAATCCGTGGACACTCCGCTCCACGAAATTGTGTCCAAAATTGAAAAAGGACTCGCCTTTAAGGAATTTACCTTAGGCATCTTTCTTGACATAGAAGGCGCCTTTAACAATATTCTTCCAGAGGCCGTGGTGGGCTCACTTTCCCAAGTGGTGCTGGAGCGGCCTCTGGCGGAGCTTATAAGACTTCTCCTTGAAAGAAGAATTAACTCGTCAGAGTTGGGGGGTGCGTCGATAACCAGGCATGCAACGAGAGGTACTCCTCAAGGAGGAGTTCTCTCCCCACTACTCTGGAACCTTACAGTAAACTCAATTCTGATGAGACTGCAGAGTACCGGATGTCACGTCGTAGAGTATGCCGACGACATTGCACTCACAGTCACGGGCAAGCATCTCCAAACGCTAAGCGAACTTTTGCAAAGCGCTCTCTGTCCGTGAACAGCTGGTCGAGGGAGTGTGGACTTAAAGTTAATCCCATCAAGATCGAAATGATACTTTTCACGAGGAAATAAAAGTGCATATACTTCTACCTTACAACATAATTTGGTGCTTACCTAGTGCCAATTTATGCCGCTTAAAAATTTTGTGCTCTGTAAATTTTGGTAAAAACATGTGGTAGCCATCTCTTCAGCTGAAGTAAGCACTACACTATCAATATCTCTGGAACCAAAAAGCGCATATACTTCTACCTTACAACAAAATTTGGTGCTTACCTAGTGCCAATTTATGCCGCTAAAAAAAAGTTTAGTGCTCTGTAAATTTCGGTAAAAACATGTGGTAGCCATTTCTTCAGCTGAAGTAAGCACTACACTATCAATATTTCTGGAACCAAAACGCGCATATACTTCTACTTTACAACATAATTTAGTGCTTATCTAGTGGCAATTTATGCCGCTAAAAAAAATTTAGAGCTCTGTAAATTTTGGTAAAAACATGTGGTAGCCAAATCTGAAGCTGAAGTAAGCACTACACTATCAATATCTCTGGAACCAAAAAGCGCATATACTTCTACCTTACAAAATAATTAAGTGCTTATCTAGTGCCAATTTATGCCGCTAAAAAAAATTTAGTGCTCTGTAAATTTTGGTAAAAACATGTGGTAGCCATCTCTTCAGCTGAAATAAGCACTACACTATCAATATCTCTGGAACCAAAAAACGTATATACTTCTACCTGACGGCATAATTTAGTGCTGCAAAATGAGCATCCCTACTCCGAGTCCTAGCGAAATGGCTAGCCCTATCGCACATACTTCATATTCAAAGGTTTCATTATCGATTTGGAAATCGATAGTTGTTCCGCATTTACATTCGCCTAAAAAATATATGTATATTTATAAAAGTACAATCAAATGTTCTTATTTTATTTATTGCGATGGCATGAGAATAATAACACTGGATCACAAATTTTAGTTTGATTTTTGTTCTCCAAACGCCACTATCAAATTCCTATGTAGAATTGCTCGATGATTCCGAAAATCGAGCTAATTCTTTTTTCTATCGATGCGTTTTGCTATTAAACTTTTATTATTGTGGTTTCTGTTACAGATTGAATCATATTTTAAATGAAAATTATTAAAAATAAATAAAAAAACATAATTTGGAAACAATATCATTTTGAATTACGTTGCTAATTAGTTGACCGCTTGCACAATTTGCAATTTGTAGAGGAGGGTGTTGTGGCGGGTTTTTTTAAATATTCGAATTAAAAATTTTGAAATTTTGATGCCAATTTTTTGAAGTTAGTCTAGGCTTTAAATTATTGATGCTAAATATACCTAAATACAGTTACAGTTACAGGACAGTTAGAATGGACCTAGTTCCGGAAAATATGCTCTCAAAAAGAGACTACTAAAATTTAACGTTGATACTGAACGTTTTAAGCATTGTCAAGAGCTTACAATTGTTTCCAGTGGGTTTCTGGATCCGCCATTTTGAATTAAAAAAATTGACTTCAGATTCGTTATCAGCGATCCCGAGTGCCGGGTTTCGAACAAATCCAATAATTTTTTGAATTTTTTTTCGCCATTTTGGATCCGCCGTTTTGAGTTTTGAAAAAATGACTTCAGATTCCTAATTATCAACCCCAAAAACCCCCTGGTAACAAGTTCCTACCCATGATAATGCGTAAATCGTTTAGTATAAACGTTTTAATTTTAGTAGTCTCTTTTCGAGAGCATGTTTTCAAGAAAATAAAAAAATTTAAAACACAAGCGTTTTTATAAAAAACCGACCAGCGCGACCTCTAATTTTGTTTTTTCAAAATAAAAAAACACGTTTCGCTTTTTTATCACAAATAACAATAATTTGAGGTAGCGTTATAGAATTTCCAAAAAAAAATTATTTGTTTGAACCACTCTAATCTATACTAATTATATAAAGAGAAGTCCCTTTTTTTTGTAACAGGTAATCTCGCGAACGGCTGGTCCGATTTTCATGAAATTTTGTATACAAATAGCTTTCGGTAACCACCATGTTTTAGGCTAAAAAAATTTTACTTTTTTCGGGTAGGTGGACCAGGGACCGGTCTATTCGAAAAAAACTTATTATAGTCCAATTTGCTTAAAATTTAGTACGTAAGTAGTTTTTTAGCATATATGACCCATTTTTTCCGGGAAGTGGTCCAGGGACCGATCTATTTGAAAAAATCGCATTTATGGTCTGATTTGCTTAAAATTCGGTGCGCAGGTAGCTTTTTAGCACGTATTAGCATATGTGATCAATTTTTTCTGAGAAGTGGACCAGGGACCGATCTATTCCAAAAAATCGCATTTATGGTCCGATTTGCTTAAAATTCGGTACGTAAGTAGTTTTTTAGCATATATTAGGATATATGGTCAATTTTTTTCGAGAAGTGGACCAGGGACTGATCTATTCGAAGAAATCGTATTTATGGTCCGATTTGCTTAAAATTCCGTACGTAGGTAGCTTTTTGTCTGGATAAGCTTATAGTTTCCTGTTTTCCAATTTTCATGCAATTTCGAATATAAATAGCTTTAAGTAACGACCATATCAAGGGGCGAATTCGTCACTAGGCAAGATTTTTTTCCGCCAATCAGAAACAACGGATACTGTCAAAATATAATTATAATATATAATATATCTCAACTAATAGAAAGTTTTCCAAGATTCCCTTTGAGCTGTTCGTACTGAACTCTTAAAGCTGAGCTGTTCGTACTGAACTCTTAAGGCATCCTTGTAGGATTGCCAAGATCCGGTTTCCGGGATTCCACCATTGGGGTCTGCTTTTGCCCCTTGGACGTGTTGCTGGGCAGGAATCTTTGAATGCTATGTCGCAGGCTCTGGTGGCAAGGTCTACGGCTTCATCGATCTTTGACGATGAGTCCAGCTCACCGAGAGAAACAGACTTTGTCGCTGGAGGATGCACTTCCTCAGTTGTTAACGGTATGCCGTGCATACCGAGAGAAGTGTCTAGGGCTACCGAGAGCTCCATTTTATATTTGGTCCAATCGGTCCGCCTCATATTCCTGTAACACGAAAGAGGTGGGGCTCTTCGGGAGAGCTTAAAGGAAATATATTGATGATCGGAGAATGAATGTTCACTTAAGACATACCAGTCCCTGACGTACTCAGAAAAGTAGTTTGAGACTAGCATGATGTCCAGAACTTCCTATCTGTTGGAAGTTATAAACGTGGGCTTATTTGAAGAGTGGCTTATACATAGATCAGAACTAAGAATAAAGTCGAGTAGTGACTCACCTCGTGGGTTGATGTCGCTGGAGACCCATAAAACATGGTGAGAGTTTTCGTTAGACCCGATGACCATAGGAAGCTTCCTGTAGTCAGTGTTGGCAAAATTTTAATCTGATTAGCGATTAAAAATTACGCGTTAATCGCGATTAACGACTAAAATTAATTAATCGTAATCCTCTGTATGATTAATGATTCAATTTTTTTAATCGTTAATCGTCGGTTGTGATTACGATTAATTAATTTTAATCATCAATCGGTAATCCGATAAAAAAAAATGATTAAGTGGTCTAGTTTGTCTGCATTTTAAATAAAACACCATATACGGTTATTCTTTTCTGTTTGCCGCTTATGAAAAACACATACTTATATAAACAAATAATAATTATAATTTGTATAACATAAATTGGGAAGTTTGACAACCCATGGCACATGGGCAGAGAGATATAAAACCTAGTTTTAATAACGTCTGCTGGTAATAGATCACAAAATGCACACCAAATTGCTTAGATTGATGAGGGAAACCGACTTATCCATACCCGATTAACTGACCTTGTTTGCAAAAGACAATTCCAGCATAATTAATTTTTTTTAATCACGGTTACGATTAACTATTTAATCAGATTAAATTAAATCATGATTAACTGTAATTCGATTGAATTTCATCAAATTAACTAATTGATTAAAAAATCAATCTATTAGTGCCAACACTGCCTTTAGTTGGCCTGATTCACCACGCCCTGTAGTCGATTTGGCGGAAAGTCTTGACAGTCTTGTGCCATGTATGAGGACTATCCAGATGGTTTTTGTCTCCAGCTGCACGCTGACAGAAACGGTGTCCTCGTCACTGTACTGAGAGAGTAGAAAATAAGATAGATTCTTTTTAATTAGAATACAACCTAGAATCCTACCTGTGACTGGTGCTGAGACCACCTGGTAGGCGCCAGAGTTTAAACCGCAAACCTTGTTCTTGACGATCCAAGGTCCTTGGATAAGAACGAGATCTTCTGCTTTGTTGCCGAGGTGTAGAAGTAGGGCAGCCGAAGCCGACTTAGAGTGGTGCAAGTTAATCTGTAGCAGTTCCACCATTATTGGAGTCCGGGGGAGGGTCCTCGTCCATCGCTTCAGGCTTCGGCTTCTCACCTTGGGGAGCTACGATAGTGCAATCGAGCTCCTCCGGTTCTGAAGCCAGAAGCTGGTCCTCTGGTAGTGTGGCCCAGCGGCTGTAGACCGACCCTACATAAGCGGAGATTGAGCACGTATCGCTCTCAGACTCCGTCGCGGTGTCAGATACATCCGCAGGGCACACTTACTCCATATCCACTGGTCCGCTCGGGGCGTTGCCAGGGTTAGAAATTTCTTGCGTCGGTAAATAAGTCTCAATCAGTTTTACAAGAGTTTCTAAAGAGAGTAGGCGTATCCGCCGCAATATTTAACTCAAAGAGTATTCGACGGTGAATCGAGGGGGTTTACCTGATATACTAGCGTAGAAGAGGTTGTAGCGGGCATCGGTGAGTCCCTTAACCTCTAGATCCCTTACCCAAGGTTCCTGTATCAGCGAGATATCGATGTCTTCCTCCCTTAGGAAGGCAAGGAGCTTATCCGAAGCGGCCTTAGAGTGCCTACGATTTGCCTGTACCACCTTCATCGACTTTATCGGTATTGTCCACTGGCCCTGTGCCTGCCACCACCTGGTCGCCCATCCTCATATTGGCATCCTCGATATCAGTCTCTGGAATCGGCTCATTGAAGCGGAATATTTTTAGCTTAGCTGTTCTCACCCGGAAGATCAGCTTGTTGTTCATTTTTCGCAATGGCTCAATACTTTCTTCGTTAAGTCTTAGAAGGTACGAAGAACTCTGCGTGCCCTCTAGAGGCTTTTCTGCACGAATGACTACCCAGTTACTCATGGGTATCTTCGGATTCTGCCGTTGCAGGAAACGGATCAGCTTGTCGCTGTCCAAAGCCATCTTTGGCAGGAAAATGCTGGTTCTGGGTTTCCCAGATACCCCCTCGGCAGGGATTAGTTTGAACATCAAACCCTCCCAAGCGTTGCTGAACTCGGCTACGCACTTGCCGAAGAATTCCCTCTAGAACTCATCTCTACATCTTAAAATCCGAGAATCCCTTAGAGACTCACTGAAGTCAAGTCCTGGAATAGGGTCGTCCGGATTTTTAAAATTTAAACACGTCGTCTAGCTGCACGCCTTCGCTTGGTTCGCGTTTCCTCAGTATATCAAGTCAAAAAGCTGTGGTGGTGTCCTTTATGGGGATAAAGTTTCCAGAAGTGAAATTTTAGGAAGCTTACAATTTCTTTCATGCGTGGTTCCTTTTCAGCAAAAATTAAAGAAACCTAAGAAATATTAAAAAAAAAAAAAAAATATAATCTATTTACTCAGATTAATAATTGTAAAAAATGTATTAGAACCACCGTTTACTGTTATATTTGATAAAAATTAATATTGCTACTTGGAATGCTCTGAGCCATGGGCGTAGCCAGAACGAAATTTAGGGGCCTCGTACAAATTTTTTTTTTTTCAAAGCCAATAATTTTTACTAAAAAATTTTTTATTATAGCTTATTGTAACCAATATAGTTATGTTGTACAAAAACACATAAATAGAAGTTCAGAAAAGTTGATATAGAACTATTCGTCGATTTATGAACTTATTACTGCATATGTTTTTTTCTGAGAAAGCATCGAAAGCCTAACCCCGTCAGTGTGAGACTTTAACCCAAACTAAAGCTCCTAACGTTATGCACCGTTCCTCTCCTGGTACCACGGTCAAGGATTTCGCCAGTATAATAACACTGTGTGACTATTAAAGTTATAGATCTGGTGAAGCTCACAAAATATACATACTTAGAATTTTTAATACCCCCTCAAAATCTGGACTTTCATAGGTTGAGCTTAAAACTTTTCGTAACCTAATTTCTGTTTATCCGATCAAAAGTATTTACAGTGCGTACACGGTAACCGCAACTTTCTATACGTGGAATTCCTTGATTAATGCAACTCTTTAAATAAAAAAATTTTAACCCGAATAAGTGCAACTTCAAAACAATTTTACCTCAATACCTATAACTATCTTTGTTTATGCATGCCACACTTGCCAGTATTCTGGAAAAACTAAAAAGTGGTGTTTCAGTTAAAGTGATGTTTATTAAGTTTAAAATAAACAAATCAACTGTTATC
>NW_016179122.1:0-7443 GCF_001687245.7 Rhagoletis zephyria | reverse complement strand
ATATATATATATATATATAAAATTAAAACTGTGTTGTTCTTTTTAGATTTCAAAAATCGTTAATTTCTTGATCAGAAACTTTTCAGCCAGTAATTATCTGGAACTTATCCGAAAATGCCAAAAATTCCATATAAAAATCGGATATGCATTTCATTAATTTTCGGTCGTGTTTTTAAATAAAATTATCATTTTCGGTTACGAAAAATTGGCGGAAATTGCAAATATTTTCTTTTGCCGGATATGAAAACTGTACAAAAAACACTGTCAAAAAAACGTATGTTCCTCTGGTGGCTGCATTAATACACTTGTTTTTAATTTTTATTTTTCAAATTTCTTCTAATTTTATTAATTTTTTTCAAGTGTAATTAATTTTTTTCTCTTTTTACGACTTAAATTTCGTATCATTTATATACTTTTTAAATGTTACTTTATTTTTTAATATATTTTTATTTTATTTTTATTTTTTCAATTATAAGTGCATTGTAAGTAAGTTTTTTAGGTTTTTTAAATGTGCCTTATTTACGATATAGCTATTTTTGGTTATTAACAAAAAAAAAATCTTGAAAATTTAAAATAATTAAATAGGAAAAATTAAAATTTATTAACAAAGATTAAAAAATACATAAGTAGAAAAAAATGATAAAAACCAAAAAAAGATAAAAATAAAAGTAAAAAAAAATTTAAGAAAGTAACAAAAAGAAAGAACGTTACGGACACCTTCCCACGACAGTTCCTTACGTAACGGGAACGACCCAGATTTATACATATCTGGCCAAGGACTTGGCACTTCCAAACACTTTGGGAAATTTGTACGCTGTTACAATAAAACCATAACGGGCAAAAAAATTAATAAAAATGTAAAAAATAAATACAAAATTTAAAGAAGATAAAGTAAAAAAACGGAATTAAAAAAATTGAACAAAAATGTAAAAAATAAATACTAAATTTAAAGAAGATAAGGTAAAAAAAACGGAATAAAAAAATATAAAAAATATAAGCAATCAATAAAGAAAATATATTTTTTTATATAAAAAAGATTTTTAGAAAACTAAATGTTTCCTGAAAATAAACATGCTCATTTTGAAATTTCCGGTCGTTTTGCCCCATTCTTTTTATCCGACTTCACATATGGCAAATTATTACTTTCACGAATTCTTTCGCATCTTTTATACGGACGTCCTGCAAAATAAAAAGTTTTAAAAATTTAACGTGGCGAACTCAAAAATATCTACGGGACCGCGAAATCCACGTATGCAGATCTCTAAACATCACAGCTCTTTTAATACTGGACCTATACTACATATTTACTTATATTTTGTGCTCAAAACGTAATCAGTTGCCCATTTCATTGACCAAGCAAGAGAAAAATCCACTGATTAATCAGTGACCTTTAAAATCTAACATTACAAAGCAGCTAAGTTTCTGTGCTAAGCTATGTATGTACGTTAGAGTGGTCCAATTATGGGGGAAGAAAATTTCATCCTAGAAAACGGGGCGACCCCTTAGTTTTTTTCCTTTTGATATTTGTAATATCTATACCAAATTTCAGTTTTCTACTGCAACCAATACAGGGTGCTCAATTACCTTGAAATGCACTACTGAATCGCTGTGAAATTGGCAAAAATATTGGTGATTTTTATAAAAAACTACTGTTGCCATGACAACTGAAGCTTGTGATATTTTAATAGATAATTTAAATTTGAAATGTTCTCTAGATTAAAATATGAGCATCCTCTAAATTTATATTTAGATACGTAAGGTTTGGTACCAGCACCTCTTTCGGCAAAAGGAAAAATTTTGGAAGGCCCAAACCCTGTCCTCGGGGAAATTTTGGAAGGTGCCCCAAACTTTTTTTTTGTACAACTCTAATGTACATACAGGGTCGCGAAAAATTTTAGACTTTCAGACTAACAGCCCTTCCCCTCCGGCACTTTGAAAGTTTACTTCGTGAGGACCTCACAAATTGTCGCCCTAGCCATGCCCTATAATTACGGTAACCATATTTGTGGAAGCTGAATACGGGACAGAAAATAGTTTTGCAAATTTTTTCCACAAAAACACACAGATCTTAAAGCCTTCTTGAATGATCCTAGATGTATTAGCCCTGAAACAGCATCCTTGTAATAACATCCTNTAACAGAGGAAGAGGAAGGCCTCCTCTGCGTTGGAAAGACCAGGTGGAGAAGGACTTGGCTTCACTTGGCATTTCCAATTGGCGTCAGTTAGCACAGAAGAGAAATGACTGGCGTGCTGTTTTGGACTCGGCCAAAATCGCTTAGGCGGTTACAGCGCCAATTAAGAAGAAGAAGAAGAAGACTTAGAATCAGGATAAGTCAGCGAGTTATATAAAAAAAATTATATATTTATTGGTGCAAAAATGGTGTGTAGGCACTGTGTCCAATGGTAAAGTTCTTTAACAACCTCTGCAAAATTGTAAGTCATGCAGAGTCCGTAAATGGTTCCGGAAGAATTGTCCGGAGGATGCATCAGACTAGGCCGAGCTTCGGGTATTTATTCAAGTAAAAAGTAGGTAGGCACTATGGCCAGTGGTAAAGTTCATTTACCATCTCTGCATGGTTGTAAGTGCATGTGCAAAAATTTCATTAATTCAACGAAGAAGATTTTTGCACATGGAGCAGTACATAGCATGAATTTAGCCGCGTTCCCACCTCAGTCGAGTCTACGTAACCGAAACGACCCAGATTTATATCTGGTCAAGGACTGTCCCTCCAGCAACACTAGCCAAACTCTTTTTTGGGAATGTGTATGCTGTTACAACAACAACAACAACAACATGGATTTAGGCTCCTGGTGTTAGCAGTGGCGCCTAAACAATATTTTATGTTTTTTCTTCGGAAAAGAGCTTTATTTTCATAAAAAATAATAAACATTAAATAAACCAAGGAAAAATAGCTAAACTTTGTTAATTTATATTTTGGTCACTGTTTGTATTCCTTGAATAGAAACACAGGCATCCAGATTAGAAAATAATAACTGTTTATGGAGAAAATTACGATCATATACCAACATCACTTAAAACTAGTTCATAGGCATGTCATTTTAATAAGCTGTTAAGGCGTCGTCAGAACATGTGGCGTCCCGTATAAAATAAATAAATTGACAGGACATTGGGTCAAAAAAGAGGATTGTCCCGTATAATACAGGACGGATGGTCACCGTACCTATAATAGCCAAAAATACTCGATGAAGATAGTAATAATAGTTCACGCTAGCCAGTCTAAACATTCTTTGAAAAGCTAAAAATTATTCTCGTCTTCTGGAACAGAACAGTCTGATGAGAGTTTTTGGAAAAAGTAAGAAAAAATTATCATCTACTGGTTCGGAATTTTTAGTCTGTTCGCCTCAAATTTCCGTCTGGCTAGATATAGTCCACTCTCCATATTATCCATCCCCGGTCTGTTTTCTTCTGACAAAAATAAACCTACAATAGTCGGCTGAAGAACTGCCTGTTTTGATTTTCAGATCATTCAAGTTATTTCAGAAGTTTTAAATGCCTTAAAGAAATTTTCTTGTCCAGGAAAAGTCTCAACTATTTCCAAAAGAAGATAATGTACTTATCCTCTGATATGTAGAAGTGGTAATATGTACCTATTGGTTGTAAGATAGATGGTGACAGTCATAAATAGGCATTGTATGTTCCACTTTGGCATGCTATTCCAAATATAGGCAATCCCCTTTGAGGATCTCAAAAGAGCTTAACTAAAAAATAGCTTGAGAATAGTAATATGACCTGAACACTAGTAGCGAAGGAAAAAGCTAATACATTCCACATATCCCGAGCTCCAATACTTACTTCAAAAATTCGCTCATCAAACATTGCACTAGTTAGTCTAAATTCTACAGGTCCGGTAGGTCGAACCGTCCTCTGACGAAGTAATGCAATAGCGTCCACGATAAAGTTATCGTCCAAACCTTTGACGTGATAAAAAGTCAGAATTCGTAACCGCTGACATTTTCCAACAAATATCAAAGCATCTCTCACATCAACTCTTGGACCAATATAAAATTCTTCCAACTCACGGAGATTACCAAATATGGCCAGTGAAACTGCAACGCTAAAATGCACGCCAGAAAAATGTAAACATTTCAGCCACGTCAATTTCGATATATACTTAAGATCTCGCTCCGTCAGACTACTTCTTCGAATAAATAGTTGCTCTAATTGTGTTCGGCGATATAATTCCTCAAAGAACAGTTTTGCTTGGTAGCTGCCACAGTTGCAGACACCCCTGTCTGTGGTTTTGGAGGCGTCCTCCGTCGAATTCTTACCACTGCTTATGATATTACAAGCGTCGCATTGGCGAGTGTGGAATCCACGTATGTCGAGGATTTTCAGTTGCGATAGTGTGGCTATTAGTTGCCAAGAGGGATCTGTATTCCATTGCACCTCTAGTTCCTCAAGGCAAGTTAATTGCTCGACAATTTGCTGAGCAAAACGCTCCGAGAAAGCTGAAGAGCAGTTGCGTATTTTCAGACGTAGCAATTTGTTGTACCGCGCAATGTTAAGCAAGTACTCGGGTTGCAAAGAATTAGCCGATTCTAAATACAGCGTCTTCAGACTGTTCAGTTCGTCAATGTATTTTCCTGTGGGGTATATGAAGAGAAAGGGCTGGAGGAAAATTTATGAGATGGGTAATACGCAGTTGTCTTACCAGTTAATAGATAACTTGTTGAGCATATTAAAATCTTAAGATTTGGCAGCGGCAACAGCGCCTCCAAATCTTCGTTGTTAAAGTCATTTAGTTGCGCTTCTTCAATTTCTGGATGGTTGTGACGTAGCGCACGCAGCAAGTTCCGATCGCATTTGCTTATATTGATCTTCTTTATGGTTTTCATAGGGAAACCCTCAGTGCCAATTAGCGCTGCGAAGCGTTCAACTATGTTATCGTCTAAGCATTTTTGCTCGCGAAATTTTATCATTGATTCATGACGCTCGTAGAGCTGGAATACATAGCGAAATCTTGTGCAGACATCGGGCCAAAAGTATGTGCGCGTGCCCAAGTCTAAACGTTTTAGAATTTTCATTAAACATTCGTCATTGAGGTCGAGTATTGTTGTGGTTGCTGCCGTATCCATTATAGGGCTAAAGGGAGGAGAATGGAAATGTTAGGTTAGGAAAATTTGGTTACCCCACGAAACTTTTTCAGGCCATAAACCTACTTTAACTGAAATAAAGGATATAAAACGAAAAAGTTGTGATTAAGCTAATTTGAAATTTCGCTTGAATAAACTTTTATTGTTTGCCGCACGTTTCAAATTTCGCAAAAACAAAATGAAGTGAAACAGCTGATTTCTTGATTCCGGAAACGGAATATTGTTTTTTGCGTGCCTCACGCTCTGGGCACTTTTGGCACGTTCTGACACATTTTTGACAACCGTGAGAGAGTACCTAACTTTTTCTTTGTAATTACCGAAACAGCTGGGAAAGCGTGTGGAACAAAGCCAATGTATAGCCATTCTGCCAGAAAACTCGCTTGGGCAGCATTTCAGGGTCATACAAATGTCCGCAGAACGGCCAAAGTCAAGTTACGTAGCCCAATTTTTGTACGTGATGAAGTTATCCATGATCCTAAATATATGTACAAACATACATACATACATACATACGTAGGCATAGCCTTCATAATTAAATTTTCAACGAATTAGGCTAGGCTTGTAAAGGAGGCTTTTATCCTTAGTGGCTATTACAATGTTTTTCTTTTGTATGAGGGTCGACCCGGTCTAATGTATGAATGTACGTACATATGTATGTATTTACCTCTGTGACTACATTCGAGCTTATAATTTGTTCGTTGGCCGGAACGGAAACGGACGAGTATTTTGAGATTGGGATACGGATATAGGGTTGCAAGTATGCTCGATTGTAGTAGCTTTTGCTAAATTCATTGCTAATGATAATTTGACTTTTAAAAAATTATCTGCAATAGTTAGATAAAATACTGAAAAAAAATTTAATATTAGTAATATGTACATATGTACATATTTTAAAAATTTTTTGAATCGAAGTACATATTTAGATTTGCCTAAAATATCTGAAATTGTCTACTACAAAATTAAAAAAAAAGTTAAATATTTTTGTTATAAAAAATAAAACAAAAATGCGTAAAATACTAAATATTAATGAATATATCAGAAATTTTTAACACTAGAGTGCACGCGCTCTTTTTTTACACCAATGCACGCGTGGCGTACTATAGTAGACCATTTTGAAATGTCAATAAAGGTTTTTTTAGATATATTTTTTTTTTTATAATAAGAAAGATATACTCATTTGTTGCATTTACGATCACAAACTTAAATTTTTTCATAGCAAGTAGGAATTTGAAATAAAGAATAATTTAATTATGTAAAAGAAAAAATAAGAATAATTTTACTTCCTAGATCAATGTCTTCAATTTTATTCTTAAACCAATATTACTTAAAAAACTCTACGTTTTTGTAATATTGACTGCCCTCCGCTGCCTGGTGATCAGGACAAATCCATTTTTTACAAGTCTTGAACCACTTTCTTGTGGATGGACTTAGAGCTCTGGTACAATAGGTGAACCGACCAATTAAAATTTGGTGTTGCATCGTGCTGTACTTCTTGAGATGCACCTAAGAGCATCCCTATTCCAAATTTTAGTTGTTAGAGAAGTGTTTCAATGTATGTACGGCGATTCAAAGGCAGTTTCAATAAATCGAGGTACTATTCTTGCAAAAAGTTGTACATATATATCTAAATACAGACATATGTACATATACATGCATATACACACTCCACTTAAAAGTACTCCCAAACGCACCTCTGCCCGCTACTCGTACAAACACCACCATCTTCCGTTATTCGTCAGTTGCCTTTTCGCGAATTTGCAAACGTTGACTGCTGAGGAGCGTCAGGTGGTAAAATGTGAAACTTTCATGGAAAATAAGGTCGCAAGTGTCGGGTTTTATTGAAAATGTTGTAGTTCGAAAAATGCTCTATGAATTGAGTGCGAAAAATTTGCGCGGGCGTTGTTTTTTAAGTGTAAATTTCGCGAGTGAAGGGGGGTGCAAAAAGTGACCGTTGCCAGCACAAACAAGCGAATGTGGTGTTAGTGTTTCCAGTGAATTAGTGTTTATAGAAGTTAAATCCAAGGTGCAGTTTAAAAAAATCGCTTTTAAGGTGAGTTTCGTTGCAAATTTAAGTGAAAATTATTTAGTATGCAAGGAGTAAATAAATGAAAATGTATTTATTTGCATATGTACAAAGTGCCAATATAGGTAGGCTACTATTCGTTGATGTACATAAAGACAGTTTTAATTCCAGTGTGGTATTCAAACTGTTAAAGCGCAGAATGTGCCCGGCAAATAGTTTGAATGAAAAGTGTGTGTATGCATGTGTGTACACTAGGCTCAGGGCCGCCGTAACCGGGCGTGCAAGGCGTGCACTGCACGCGGGCG
>NW_016179121.1:0-7444 GCF_001687245.7 Rhagoletis zephyria | reverse complement strand
TTTGGAAGCATTGGCTTCGTTGGCCCATTTCGCTAGACGCATGATAAACGAATTTTTGTGGCCGGAAATTGAATACTTGGACGACCTTTGATTTTAGCTGGATGGCGCGCTATGCACACAGCCCATGCCACAATCGATCTTTCTCGCCGTCTCGACAATGTCAATTGACCGCATCAGAGCTGCTCTTTGACGCCGTTAGACTTTTTTGCGGGGTACCGCAAAGAACCGATGTTACGCGAACAAACCAATAACGATGCAGGCCCTTCAGGCGAATGTTGAGCAAAACCATCCGTGAGATAGAGCCTAAAACCATCACGCAGATCTGGGAAAACTGCGAGAGAAGGCGAAACCAACCGAAGCAGCTGCATTAAAGAAATCGTGTTCCATAAATAATAAACCATTAATATTCTGAAAAAATATATTTTTGTACATTTTTTTGATTTTTTTTTTAAAGAAACCACTATAGTGACCACCCTGTACATACCCCGCTTCCTGCGTCGGTCTTGGCAGCGCTGAAAAAGCTCGTGTACACTTTAACAGCTGCTCACTTAACAGCGTGGGGGCCGCTTTTACGACTACCTGTTAAAATTCGATTCCCGGTCTGTTTTATCGACAGCAACGAGCTTGGAGGGCACCCAAAGCTAATGTTAACTTTACCAGGCAGTCGCACTGTAAACTATTTGACAACCTCACATCACAGATGGGCTTCAAATTTGCCCACTCAAAAGTTCATAAGCTTTTAGTTAGCGGGTGTGTCGTATCAGAGAACTTCCTGGTATCGATGAAAATCTATAGATAAATAAACAATTTGTGAATGATTTGTTTTGGAACGAATTGCCGTCATCCCTTGTCAAGGTTCGTTTGTGAATGGTCAAATTAAAATGTGCAATAATTTTTTGTATGAAAACGGAGCATATCGCCATATCGCCCATGGTTGTATTCGTGTATGGCGTATGAGTAACATTTTCCATGATAAAGTTTGAATTTTTTTTTTTGCTTTGATTAAATTCCGAAAAGTCATCGTCAGACAAATCGCAACCATGGGTGTAAAGAAAATTTTTTTTACAAAAGAACTTGGAAATCAGGTTTCTCGATCCAAAATAATGCTAGATCCTAAATTGTCATAACAAAATACATATAATCTCGATTTCAGTGGTTTAAGGATGAAGTATGTTCATCTTTATGTAAACCAACGCATATTAAAGCGGAGATATTATTTATGCATCTTAAGTGAACCCAGCTTTAGTGATTTGAATTGTTTAACGAGCTCCACTAGCCTAGTTGTTTGACTCAAGTTATCAAAACCGCTGCAAGAATTAGCTTCTCGTACCACTATTTGTATGCAGCGGTAGCGTTCGCAGACCATCTCAGAATTTTTTTCGGGACCAGTTTTAAAAGTTTCCTCGAATAATTCCTCAACTTTAGAAACTTCCCCAACAGGGAAGAGAATTACGGCTAAGTGGTGCCCGAGGCGTAAAAGGAAAAATCGTATCCAAAATGTCACGAAAGGTAGGCGTAATCCAAAACTCGAGTTCCGAAACTGCTCCGTTTTTTTATACCTTTCATGAGCATGAACTGGTATTATAACTTTGGTCCGATATTTGTAAGTACCAGAATAAGAAGAGATAGACACATGAAAATGTATAATTATATGATCAGAACGTCGAGCTGTCTGTCTGTCTGTCCGTCTGTATATCTTATCCGTCTGTCCGTCTGTTTGTATGCAATCTAGTATCTCAGTTTTAGAGATATCAGACTGAAATTTGGTAAGTGAGTGTACAGACAGGACTGCTCTCACTGGTTTAATTTCGCTTTGGTGCAGAGCATATAACATCATCCCCAACTTGAGATGCAATGTGTCTGAGATCCGAGAGCCAATTCCCACTCGTGACTATCCGATTTATAATTTGAAACTCGCCCGAGCGTTAGAGTGTCAGGACCTTACAACCCACCCCTGGGTTCGTCGCCTACTCGAAGACAAGCCATTGGTCTCACCAAGTTTTCGCCTGATAGCAAGTCGACCGCACAGTGGAGCGGAAAAGTTGCTTATGATGATCACATTGAATCGTGTTAAACTGTTTTGCGATCGTATGATATTTATGGTCACCCCAAGAGCCGTAAATTTTCGAGAAATCTCCAAAAATTATAGTTATTTTTTACTTTCTTAAAAAAGGTTTTTTTACAAAGAGTTTCGGTATGCGGTTTTGTAGCCAATTTAATTTGAGTACAATAAAGTGGAAATTTCGATTTTCTTAAAAATTGTGTTGATTTTTAGCATTTTTAAGGGTGGCTATTTGTGATTGACCGCTGCACAATTTAATCCTAGTGTGTCCGAATGAAACTGTAATATTGGCATATCACAGTCATTGGGCCAATCGGAACACACAGGGGTCTGACATACTCAGTAGTCCAGCAAGTCGATGTAATCGGACATTCGCCGAACTTTTTCTCACTTTCCCACTTTTAGTAACAACTTGACTCCAGCGCCACTTGGCAGACCTTTTTTATTGTAGCAATACATATCTCGAATATGAACCAAATCGGATCATAAATACGATTTTTAGTAATAACTCGACCCCAGAGACACCTGGCGGGCAAATTTTTATCCTTTTTTGTTTTTTTTTTTTGGTATAACAATTATATTAATCAATTTTATTGAGCTTAAGGCCGTGTCTAATGAAAAATGTTGTGGAAAACAACAAATTTACATGCGGTAGAAGTTATAGCTCATAGCATATCCTAAGCAGACCTCTTTATTTAAACTCGCAACTGGCCTTAATCCCTGAGCTTAGTTCGCCATGTATACTGTTGTTGTTTTTCCCACTTTTTCATTTGGCCAAATCGGCTACAATCAACGGCAACGATTTTGTTGCTATTTACACTCAATCATGTAGTTATTGTTTTTGTTGGTTTGTGTTAAGATTCTATTTTTAAAATATTTAGCTTTATGGTGTGATTATCAGGGCGGGCTTCGGATGAAAGTTTTTTTTTTCATCGCTCCACTCTAGCTCCGCTCTGGTATTTTCTTTCGCTCCGAGCTCCGCTCTTAGCTCCGCTTCCGCTTCCAATAAACAACTCTTTTAACCGCCCGACTCCGAAGGGCGATTGTATTTTTATGAGAAGCTCTCTTTCATGGCAGAAATACACTCGAAGGCTTGCCATTGCCTGCCGAGGGCGACCGCTATTGGAAAAAAAACCTTTTTTGGTTTCTAGTTTTTGATATTGGGTTAGTGTTCCATATATAAATGTATGTATGTATATTTATGGGTTGGCATATGTACCCTTGTGGTGAGCCGATTAAGTTAATTGACATTTTGAACAGTTCTTACTATTTTGCTTTATTTTTTTTTTTTATAAAAGTCTAGCATATTAGATAGCCGGCATCAAATAAATCCACATTTCAAACTTAAATTTTAGTAGGTTAAAGTGCAAATTTTAAGACGCTAGAAAATTGAATTAATTTTTAAGTTTTTTTTTTGGTGACGGTGCTACCCATTTTTTCTATTTAAAAGTAATTGCACAAAAAAATTATTCAAAATCAACGCGTTTTTCACTTAAATCTTTTAAAAATACATTTACCGAATTTCAAGAATATCGGAAGATTTTTTTTATAGATCGGTCACTGGCCTATTTACAATGCCAACGTGGTTTCTGAAAGCTATTTATATTAAAAATTTAATGAAAATGGGGCATGCCGTTTGTGCGATTACCTCTAACAAAAAAAGGAACTTCTCTTTACACAGTTAGTATAGCGAAGTTAAGGAGTATATTTCGTGTCCCGTACATATTATACCCTGCTTAAAACTTATTGCAACATTTGGTTATCAAACTCTCAATGGGTTAAATAATTGGTGTTTATTTATAATTTTCCTACGATCACGTTTTTTTTTTATTTTTTACAATTAGCAGCTTAGTTGGTAACCCCATTGAACTTCACTACACATAATCGATTAAAATATATGTATGTAAGTAGTAAGTAATTTAATAATTTGATTTTTATATCTTCCATATAGGTTAAGTAGCGCCTTTAATGATTAAGTAGCAATTATTGCTATACTATATAAACTGGTTTGTTGTGCGAATCGAAAAACACTTAAGCTACAAATTTCCTTTTGAGGCTTGTAGAGATAATTTCGCTACCAAATGTATGACTTTTTATTTTTTTTTAGAATTTCTTTTGCTACTTAAGCGTGCAAAGGCTTTCTATTTTTTGACATTAAACATTTTTTTTCTTATTTTCACCCTCTTTATTGGTGTTATTTTACAATGTTTCATCATTGGCTTAGCGCTGAGGTGTATAATATCTCAACATACATACATACATATGTACATACATATGCACAAACTTAATTGCATACAAATGAACGTAAATAAATATTTTACTGCAAATATGAATTAAATTACATACTACGGTTTTATATATTCAGTTGTTTACAATCATTTTTTTTTTTCATACATCCATACGAATATATGTGCTTAATCTATTAGTTTGTTGAGTTCAATAATTAAATAAGTATTCAGTTTTAAGTAACTCGCATGTATAGAAGAAACATTAGATTTCCTATACGTTTTTCTTTGAAAGTTGTCATCCACACGTGTTTGCTCGTGAGCGTCCAAAGTCAATAGCCTGCAATGATATCGATACAAATTATTATACGGTTAATTGTACATACTATGTGCGTAGTAACTAGTTGGAATTAATGCTGATACGAGTACTGTGTCGAAGGAAAACTTATTGAAATTTCCAGTTAAATTCTTTGACAAGATATCCTTCACGTAATTAAATAATTAAATTTACATAATATTGTTTTTCCAACAAAATTGCTTTGCACAGGTGCGGGTTTTTTGATAGTCGCAAAACCCAAACTTTTCATCGCAGTTGGCATTTAACCCTTAGTTTTTCCGGCAGAGACATAAGAAATTCTTACGGAGGACAGAATAAACCTCACGAAGCGTTTGAAAGACGTTTAGACAGCCAAACTTCCACCTTGGCCCTCTCCAATAGGATGATCACTTGCAAGCTCGCAAAGTAGTGTTCAGCAGAGAACAAGGTAATACCGTCCAGCAAACTATGGTATGGTGGGAAAAGATATCGCCGACGACCTAGCGAAATAAGGCTCTAGTGGGGCCGGATCGGCTGCATCGGCTTAAGCTGTCTACAGAGACGGAATGCCGGATGTGCTTTGAAGATGACGGTGCGACTGTACACATTTTGTGCGACTAATCTTTCTAATGTTACCTTTTTTATACACTCAGATGCAGTTTAGAATCGGAACAGAGTATTTCATTATAATAGCACCGGGGGTTGATCCTGCAAGATTTTTCATTTAATCAGAATGCAACCTTCAAATCTTAAACTTCACTCCAGTTTTGTCTTTTTTGTTGCTTTTTATAACATTCAGAAAATTTAAATGCGGTTATTATTATCAGCACGATTGCCCATCCCTACTTGGATAACTTGGTTATCTTAATTCGCGGTAAGTTCTAACCAACAATTAGCGAGATGTTAAAATTGGCAGTGAGTAATATTTCTAAGTCAGAAGATAATATAAGCTTCTAAATAGAGCTTACTGATCTTATTTGCCAGGAAAATATAGATACCTGACCTCCCAATGCAAAAAATTAATGGGATAGGGCTAATTTAAATAGTTCACCCGAGGTTAAATAATTAGGCCAGACTCCAACCTAACATGTAGTCGAGGAGAGGTAGGAGAACGTTATTTACGGTATGTATCGTAGAGTCAAATGACCAACAACACTTATAGAGCTCAAAAATTATGAAAAGCACTGGAGAATAAGAGCAATCCGAAAATAATTGTTCTGTCTATCGAAAGGATAACCAAAGAGCATGTTCTATCAAATGCCCCCTTTTGGTCACCAGTACTTACTGAATTAAGAGCTTAACCACTCAGTAAATATAAGTCTCAAAAAAGATCAACTGAGCCCCCCAAAATGGTTTTGGTACCACGAGAGCAGATGCTGAGCCTTATCGCGCCATTTCATCGGTTCCCTTCGAAACCGCATTACCCTGCTTCCAGCAAAGTGTTATCGTCGTTCTTGCCGTCAAGAGTTTGGATGTGTTCGTCTTATTGGACAAGTGGAGTGTGCTTAACGTCGCGAACAGATAACTAAGAAAACGCCTTTCAACTAATTTTCAAGGTTTGTTTTGGTACATGCCGGCACTGTTGACACTTCTGCAAAACTCTGGTAAAGTTTAAGGTGGGATACATAAAAACCCTCACCTGTTCTTTCTGCCATACTTGAGCCGTCTGAGTATCAGTTAACATATCTGGGATCGAGGTGAGGTAGCCCCTTTTGTCCAGATTCACCGTTCTGAGATTCTTGCCTTCAATTATCTCACAAAACAGATATCCTTTAATGTACAGTCTAAAAGTGCACTATGGATTTTTCCTAAATATCTGACTGACGCTTGTATTATGCTGTCGAGGCTACTCCTACTTTAACGAAAATATGTACAGAGCGGAATCCATCCTCGAAGCGACTTCAAAGCCGCGTTTGGACAAATTCTTCTAATTAATTATGTAACTTCGTACCAAATAAATCTTTCAAGTTCATATAAATGTGTTTTTTGTAATGCTCTTAGGCCTCAAACCAGGGAGCCGGATGCAATCATATCGTATATCCACACATGTATGCAACTACACAGTCTTCTACGGGAGTTCAAAGCCAGCCTTTTATCTAAGGTGGAATCAAGATATTTTAGATTTTATGCAATTAAAAAATTTTTGGGTGACGCAAGAAGCTGGTTGAGCATAATTTGGGGTGCCACTAACTTATTACTAGACTGCTGATTTTTATGCAGAAAACCAGCAGTCTACTTATTACTTTAGCAAGTTTTGTTATTTTACACATGAGAAGTGCATGTGCATAATTTATTACGTGTATGAAATTTTTACACATGCGGTTTCGAACAGATTTTTATACCTGCATGTATGTATGTGCTTTGTTTCCGATATGGAACCAGTTGATTCGGGATGTATTATACTTTTAGGCACTAGGTGTTGTTGGTTGCCTAAACAGTTCTGTCTCTCCATGTTGGGAGTATCTACAATAAAAAAAATAATAAAAATAAAAAGAGCCACACTGCTCAGAGTACAAATAAAGTAAAAATATGCACGCTTTTCTACGCAAAGAGCCGCACTCCGCTCGAATAGCAGCATTTACCCACCATTGGTATATATGTAAGTAAGTATACATTGAAAACAAGTCAATGCATATTAATACTTTTTGCAATTATTATTTTTTTGTTCCTTCAATTAATTGTTACTTCCATTATCCATGCACGAGAGTTAAACTAATAATCACAATTGACTAGATTAAAGAAATTGGCATTGTTTAAGCAAAAAGCTGTTGAGTTTACAGGAAACATTAATCGCAATGCCGGTGAACTGAAAATTCCAGTAGGCTAGTAAGCACGTGTATT
>NW_016179120.1:0-7444 GCF_001687245.7 Rhagoletis zephyria | reverse complement strand
AATATGGCGATCAAATTACAAAAAAAAAGTACTAAAATTAAAATGTTGACACTGAACGTTTTAAACATTGTCAAGCATTAAAACACGTTTTCAGTGGGTTTCTGGGGTTGCTGATTACGAATCTGATGTCAGATTTTCAAAATTCAAAATCGCTGTTAAGAGTTTCAAACAAATCCAATATTTTTTTTAAATTTGGTCGCCATTTTGGATCCACCATTTTGAACTTTGAAAACCTGACATCAGATTCGTAATGAGCAACCCCAGAAACCCACTGAAAACGTGTTTTAACGCTTGACAATGTTTAAAACGTTCAGTATCCACATTTTAATTTTACNTTTAACGCTTGACAATGTTTAAAACGTTCAGTATCAACATTTTAATTTTACTACTTTTTTTTGTAATTTGATCGCCATATTGGATCCGCCATTTTGAATTTAAAAAAATTTACTTCAGATTCGTAATCGGCGACCCCAAAAACTCTCGAATGCCGGGTTTCGAACAAATCCAATCATTTAAAAAAAAATTGACCGCCATTTTGGATCCGCCATTTTTAATTTCGAAAAACTGGCTTCAGATTCCTAATTAGCAACCTCAAAAACCCCCTGGTAATAAGTTCCATCCCATGACAATGCGTAAATCGTTCAGTATCAACGTTTTAATTTTACTAGTGTCTTTTCGAGAGCATATTTTCGGGAACTAGACCCATTCTAATTGTCCAAGAGAGGTATGTAATTAAGTGAAAGTTTCCCAATAATAGCAGAGTAATTACATGTAAAAACCACATTTTTAGCTGCATTTTAACATTTCAAGAAAATAAAAAAATTGAGAACGTCAGCGTTTTTATAAAAAACCGACCAGCGCGACCTCTAAGAAAACTTTTTTTTCAAAATAAAAAATACGTGTATCTTTTTTTATCACAAAAAAAAATATTCTGATGTAGCGTTTATGAATTTCCAAAAAGAGTGTTTTTATGAAGCACTCTAATGTGTATCAATCGAAGAGGGTTTGCAAATTTTTTATTTCCGAACTGTATTTAGCGGAGTTGTTTGAAAATTAAAATTCCTCCTAATTCATTAATTAATTAAAACATGTTTTGTTAGTGTCCCGCGAAGGAGAGTGAACAATGATTAAGCTGGAAAGTACTTTTGAAGAGGGCTGCCACCTGATTTAAAGGTCTAACTCAAATAACTAATTCAAAAATGTATTAAAGATAAAGACACCGCAGTCAAACGAAAGAATGCTAAGAAATCTTTAGTTTGAACATTTCGAACGTTTCAAGAGAGTTGGCACGTGTTTAAAAAGTTAAATTCAAATTATTCAGTAGGTTGGAAGAATTTTTAAAAGATGGGTATGAATTGAAATGGTTTTGAAAGGGATTTATTCCCGAACTTTATTTACGAGGGTTGCATTTGTTCGACCAATCAAATTCGAAAATTTTACTTTGAGAATACTTTTGAAAAGGAATTTCAAAAATTAGAGGTCAAACTATAAACCTTAGTCTGTAGATGTATGATAAAGTTTTATTTCTTTCAATTAAGAACTATTTTCATTGGTATAGGGTGATTTGAAATTTGATCAAAATAAAAATATGCACTATGCGAGACTGCTCTTCACTCAGAAACGGCTGCACGATTTTGATGAAATATAGCACTCGGATCTCGTATAACTCTGACTAACATTTGGAATATTTTTTAAGTTTTAAAAATTAAATTTTGGGCGTTTTAACGCCATGCAGGTTCACTAGTAAATCTTATTAAACAATTTTTGTTGAGTTTTTATTCCCCCTGTGAAAATTTTAGACAAAAATAGTCTGTATGATTGAAAATCTTGATGGCGAAAATCAGAAGATATTCGTAGCGTACTTACTACTCACCCTTGTTCTTTCTTAGCTTCTTAGGATCAGTATTTTGGTGCACGTTTAAACGCTCGAGCTAGTTTTTTTAAACAAAAATTAGCTAATCAAATGTCGGTCAGCTTTTAAAAGCGAACGCAGCTTATTTGATCTAAGTTTTAATATGCCTAAAAGTATGCAACGCAGTATCTCAGCTAGTACTTGATTTGCCTACTTAACACTTCTGCTTCTGAACCGGCATATGGAATAATTTCTTTCATTACAATTAGTCACTCGAACAATACAAATTGTTTATAGAATCTAAGATCTTACCAACTATGCATTTCAACTCGGCCAAAATCGCCTAGGATGTTACAATGTCAAGCAAGAAGAAGACACGCGTTTCTAAGCATAGGCAATTTACTCGGATTTGTGCCAGTTTTCAGTGGCCAATCACAGCCATTTTTCATTTCCTGTGACTGTACATGTATTCTGTGTAAGTGCTCATCATGGATGTGCGTAATACCCAAACTTCTCATACCAAGAGGACCATATTTCTTTGACACAAACAACTGCGCAAAACCTAAAAGCAAAAGCAGTTGTACACTTTGAAGCGAAGGGAAAAAATTTCAATAAAGTAATTTTCGAAAAATTTTGCACATGCTGAGAACTTCCAAATAGCGCTGTCATCGAAGGCAATTGATATTGCTTTAACAGACTGCATGTAGTTGGAAATCATGCTGCTGTATTTGCTATTGACAAAAAGGCATTTTTTTTTTAAGTATACAACACGATAGGAAAGCGATTATTAAACAGCTATTGCAGGCCGAGAAAGGCAATATTGAAGGCAGAGAGAAACTAATGAAGGTGCCAGAGGAACACACGCACAAAAACTGGCCTAAATAAAAGTCTATGAGGCACTGGCCATGCGTGACGGTACTTTTTTTCTTTTGGCGACAGCACTTAAAAATGACTTACTTCGGCGGTAGTGGTTAGTTTTGTGCATATGTGTTTTCCTGTACTTTATTATCAAAATCGAGGCAGCTGACATGACTTTTAAAATTGAAGCGAACATACAGACTTTAACAAAGTACAAGTCAAAGCCATCGAATGACAACAAACTTGGGAAAATCACAACCAACAAACAAACCGCGCAGCCAATGTGCGCACCAAAGACCAAACCACCAAGCGAGCAAGCTTAATCCATGGCAACCAAGCTGGAAGCTAAGAAACAAATCAGCAGTAAATTGCACATTACTTTGGCTTTGATGGCAACAGAGTTGAAAGTAAAGCCAATGAAAGCAAGGAGGAGGAGCAGGATATAATTCTGTTTTGCTGTCATAAAACTTAATATCCGGTGTGAACAATAGCAGAAAATTGTCTTAATAACTTTTAAGGCTGGCAACTTCCGTCAACGTGAATATGACTTCGCGCAAGTTTTGAGCGAATTGATAAAAATACTAAATTTCTGGCTATACTTCATAAGTATTCGATTGCGCGAGACCTCTTCTGTGTGAAAGAATACACACTACGCAATTAATTGCCAACTTTCAGGCGGTTAGACGTTCAAAATCAAATCATTTGAAGTGTGAAATATTTTTTAGGAAACTTTCAAAATGATAATCAACATTTACAAATGTGTAAAAGTCCAAGTTCCGAGTAGAGAACTCTGTTTACTGCCCAACATAAAAGAAAAATAAGTTGATCCCCTCTATTTGCAGAGAGTTTATTGGCAGATAATGTTACTTCACCGCTTAATGGATTTATGTTCAAACTTCTTAAAGAAGGCTATGATAGATATACTATGTACACTTGCGTTAGTAGCGACGAGAAATCTTTATTGGCGACAACGCAGGGCAGTGATTTACTGTTTCAGTTACTGATATGTCAACTTCCCCACTTAGGAAATGAGCTAGCAATAGTCAGAGTATGAGGTACGCCTTATCAAAATCGGCGAGAACTTCGAACCAGAGGAATATCTGTTAATATTTCACGTAAAGTTGGTACAGAAAAAGCTGTAAAAATGAGGGTGCCTAACTGGAGTTCTCCGAAGCTTTGACCGATTACCTGGTATCCTGAATAACTGCACACCTTGGTGTAGAGCGCGTGCATGCAGTTCTTTCTTTGCTCGCATACCTTCAAGGCATAAGTCAAAATTTAGCGATATGTTCGATGGAAGCATATTATCTCGTGGATGGATGTCCCATCAATCTCAAATTTTGGATTCCAGTCTACTTTAATGTTTTTCAGTCTAATAATCTACCTGGCGACAATTAAGCCAGGGACTGAGTTCCCTTTCAATTGTTTGTAAGTACCTTTTAGTCAGANATGGTGTAGAGCGCGTGCATGCAGTTCTTTCTTTGCTCGCATACCTTCAAGGCATAAGTCAAAATTTTGCGATATGTTCGATGGAAGCATATTATCTCGTGGATGGATGTCCCATCAATCTCAAACTTTGGATTCCAGTCTACTTTAATGTTTCTCAGTCTAATAATCTACCTGGCGACAATTAGGCCAGGGACTGAGTTCCCTTTCAATTGTTTGTAAGTACCTTTTAGTCAGACTTATGTATATCGTTATCAGGCGAGAGGATACTAAGAGGATATTGCATGGCTGGCAAGAAAGCGCACACTTGAGGTGGTATACAGAATTCAGTTTCTTAGACGCCCATCAGCTGAGCTATGTAGAAAAACTCCTTTCTGTATATATGGTCATAATACGCTTGTGAAGCCACTTTCCTCCGAATCAAGTCTTCCGCAATTTGCTAGACAGATAATATCTATTGACGAAATTAGTAAAATTTCGATGAAAGTGCCGCAGAGTAAAGGCCCATTATTTTGGTATGTTAAGTGAAGCTGGCATAAACCCGCCCTGGATTGTGCAGCCAAGGGTAAAGATGATAATGCAGTAAGTCAGCATATGCGGGCAATAGTTCCAACATTTGCACTCACTATTTTAGAGTGTTTTACAGTCAGAAGTCATTCCATTGCCAATTTTTTCCACTAACTGCTTCATCAGTTATAAAGATAAACTTAANAGTCAGCATATGCGGGCAATAGTTCCAACATTTGCACTCACTATTTTAGAGTGTTTTACAGTCAGAAGTCATTCCATTGCCAATTTTTTCCACTAACTGCTTCATCAGTTATAAAGATAAACTTAAAAATAAACGCTGAAATCAGACGGAAAAATTGAATTCAATAAATGGGAAATAAACAGCGAAATACGTAAAAAAACCAAGCGAATATAACTACCCGGCAATAAAACCAATAAACTGATTGAATTGAGTGGAAAGCAGCTTTCGAATGCGATTTAAATCTGTGTATAATTTTCAATTTTCCGCTGGCGGCACGCAACCAATGCAAGACAGCAAATAGCCAATTGCTAGAGAAAAGTGCAGCGAGCGAGGGCAGTGCAAGTAGCCAAGCGCTTTCTGGCCAACGTACTGCGTCGAAAGTCAATTTTGCTTGCATGCCAAAGGCCAGCAGTTGCAGGTGCACGCGGTTGAGGCGTAACATAAGCAGCGCTGCCACATTTCAGTTGGACGTTAACTGATCTGCAAAAATGGAAATAAAATCAAAAATTAAGCTGTAAGCATGTTCAGCTGGAAAATAACCGCTTGCGGCATGGAAGTTATTAATAAAAATTGCAAATGATAATGAATTACGATACCAGCTGCATGAGATATGCCTGTGCTACTGTTTCCACTGGTAACTCACTCGCGCTGCAATGCAATTTTTAACGTGAGCCTTGAAATATTTTAACATTGCATGTGTATGCGTCTCATAAATGTTTTCCCTCTAGCTACCTACAAGGTCTAGTGAATTACTTGTTTACATAATACATTTACATTTGCGTAAAAGTGTTTAAATCATTTGAGTTGATTTCACAGTTGGCCTGCGAGCACACGAGCTCTTTTACATATTTGCATACATATGCTAAATATGGGTGATGAGTGGTGGCAGTTCGCCGTTTTTATTTGTATAATAATTTTTATTATTTATTTTTTTCAACATTCAATGTCTTTATAATTACTTTTCCTTTTCTATAATTTACAAAAAAAAATGTTCGTTCGCTTCGTCGATTCAATTTTTATTAATGGTTGGCTTGATTCTTTGTGAAAATGCGTACTGCATGAATATCTTAAAATAGCAAACGAGGAAAAATACAGCCTGCCCCAGCGCCTGTAATTCTGTATTGCCTTGTAATCTGCCTTTCTTCGCTTTAAAAATGGGTTGAAAGCGGCAATTTTTAGAAATTAAATATAATTTGGTGGTTCGGTGGTTTCATCATACATATCGAGCCCTAATCCCCAAAAATATGCAAGCGAAATTTTTTTCAAAATTGTAGTTATTATGCAAAAGTACATCTAATTGCTCTAGAAAAATTTCTGCATCAAAAATAAAGTTTTGAAAAAAAATTCGTTTACATCTTTTTGGGAGTTGGGCACGATATGTTTAGAGTAACAGGTCTATTCTGAACATTACCAAAGATTTTGTAAGCGAAAATTTTATTACCAAAAAATGTTACCAGTTCTTGTCACCCCGATTCTGGTTACGTTGGTAATGCAGTTACAATATTCAGCAATTCAGCTATAAAGAATTGTGGAAATTCTGCAATACTTTGTTACCTGCTTATGAGATGGTAACAAAATTTACCGCTTACAAGAGTACACAGAATTCGAAAAAGGTTTAAAATTTGACAGGAACTTAATTTACCAGCGCAGAATAGACCTGTAACTGTGAGATAAATTATTTCGAAGGGTNTAAATCCAATTGCATAACGTGATATAAAAACAACATGCGATATTAAGTCATATCAAGGTCAAATAATGAAGGATCATTGATGCAATGCATGTGTTGCTCCATTGAAAGGAAAATATTAACGAGTCATTATGTGATGTACTATGAAAATCAGTCAATATCTGATGTAAAATCATATGATTAAACATCACAAGAAATTATTTTGCAATATTATTAGTCTCGCAATGTGATGATAATCGGTTTAAAAATTAATTCATGCGTTCAAATCAAATTGCTTCACAATGCATCCCAAGGTGCGTGGGCAGCTGCTAAAGTGGCAGATGAAAAATATCACATGCATATAAAGCATATGATACATGTTAAACATATCGTATAAAGTTATAGATTTTTTTTAAATGAATTCAGTCGAACAAAACAAACTATTCATAGAGTAAAAATCATTTGAGTGAATTCAGCTGGTAAAATATCTTATGAAAGTTTGTCACTTTATAAAATAAAATTGGGGTAAAAGTCATTAAAAATTTGTGTAAATTAACAGAATTGTAATGTGCAATTAAAACTATAAAATCATATGATTAGAGTTCACATTACGGAAAGTTATTCCAAGTCACGTGATTCATAAAAAATAACTAACTAAAAAAATAAAAATATTTTATAGCAATTAAAAAACATCACGTGATGAGAAGTGATAAGATAACAAATAAATCGATAAATATTTAATCCCTAATCCTCTCAATATATCAGTATATTAAAAAAAAATCTTGTTTTGAATTGGAGAGTTTTATCCATCGGGGGCTAAATAAAAAAAAAACAATTTCACATAAAAAAATGATTCAATGAAAAAAATCGT
>NW_016179119.1:0-7445 GCF_001687245.7 Rhagoletis zephyria | reverse complement strand
AAAAAAAAAAAATCAAAACAGAAAGTATATAAGGGGAAAAATGTAATAACTAAAATCACATTTCACTTAAAACTTGAATTAAGTATTCACAAAAAGGGCAACTGTATGAAAACTGAAAAAGTTGCAAGTCGGTAGTGGCTAAAAAATTAAAAAAATTAAATAAAATGGCATCCCATGGCAGTAATTCTGCTTGAAAACTAGTAGTTATGTTTCCTTGCGGACAAAATTTTGCCAAATATGGTTGCAGTTTTTTCTTGCCGGGAGTTGTAAATCATAATTTTAAGCTCATGTACTTCTATTTTTTTGATATGTTTTTGTAATTCAAGCATGCTACAACTGAAAATTAGTTTTCACTATTCTTAGAGTAGAATACGTTTTGCGGACCAGCGACTTTTTGCCATAGCACCATTTCAAGGTAACTTAATACAGTGAAATCTCTCATAAGCGAACACCGATGGTCACCGACTTTTTGTTCGCCTATGGGAGATATCCGCTTGTGGGAATTTCGGAAAAAAATAATATTAAAATTTAAATTTAAAACATTTTTAATTGCGGGTTCCTAAATTAAAATAATATTCATCCTTCAATATATAAAAAAAGAATGATTGGGAAAAAAGCTCCAAGAAGAGGGCAATAAAAAGTAAACAACTTTTTTAGAACAGACAACATTTTTGAAGTACGGACGTCCCACTTGTGTACATGTACAAGAATGTGTCCGCTTAAAGGAGATGTCCGCTTGTTAGAGCATCCGTTTATGGGAGCTTTCACTGTATGTCGGTTGCCTTATCAAATGAAATGCGGGTTTTCCTCGGGAATCAAGAGATTTACTATATGTATGAGCTCCCAAAAAATATTTAGGAAAATTATTAAAATTTGCAACTCCAAATATCTCATTATTTTAATTAATTTTGTAATTTATTTGTGCCTATATAATTCTAAGCTTGAACTCTTCTATAAACTGTTCTTTATAAAAAACTATTTTCTAAAACTAATTTATTCCTGAAGGTATGTATATTCAGATATTTTTGCGGAAATCTCAAAATATAAGATATTTTATAAATCCGATGGAATAACAGCACAGATATTTTTTCTATGGAGAGTAAAGCGTTCATCTTAATGGTGAGCTTTTTTTATCTTAATGTTAATCTTTACCTTAATCTTAATGGTAATCGTTAGAGTAATCATAATTAGCATCATGACTGTAATCTTGTTAAAGGCCACAGGTAGATATTGCGAGTAGCTGTGTAAATCTCTTAAATATTTCTATAAAAAATATTCAATAAGCAAATAATTTTACAAACTTTTCTAGAATAAAGTTTTATTTAAAGTATCCAGCTTTAAATAGACTTAACCCTTTGCTCACCTATTGTCGGTTAGTAATTCGCATACACACATACGTACATACATACAAACATACATATATACACATATATTCACATGTTACACAATCAACGCTTTGGATGCGTAACCATCCGCATTTAATCGAGAGCACTAACAATTGCACTCCAACAAGCCACAGGGAAGATAAATGAATGGTGAACAGTAACGAGCACTTGTTGTACTGCTACATAAATGTGTTCGATGAGTGCGTAAATAGCAATATTAAAGGAAAAAAACTGCAACTATGGGCTAATGGTTTCAGGGGTTACATGCATGAGCGCCTTCAAATAGGTGTGGCTGAGTTGAGTTCGAAGAGCTATTGAGCGAAATGTGGTGTAAAGGTTTTAAAGCAATTGTATGTATGTTTGTATAGTATATGCTATACTGGTATTACGTATACCTACTTGCGGATTCTCTGATTTGGAATAAAACCATCTAGAGAAGTGCTCAGTATGATGCGTTCAGACACTTTTCTCTTCTCTGGTAAAAATCAACACTTTTTGGTTTAAATATTAGTAGAAATATTTTAGCCACGACAGCGGGTGTCGTATTGTTGTAAGATGTAAGCCGTCAGGGGGATCGGGGAATGGCTTTAAATTTTGGGGGAATTCGATATAAAAACGTTTTTTTTTGGAACAGTCCTATTGAGAACAAAATTATAGCTTGCAATAACAATCTCTCACTACGGTGTTACGGAAATATTACGTAATTGCCTCATGCACCCATGTGGATATCAAAGAAATTGCAACCGCGCATGGCGACACTTTTCACTTGCATAATAACTATATAAATACATAAAAAATTTAGTTCCTCTTAACTTAACAACTTAAAAAAAAATCCCAATGTACTCATCAATGCTCCCCACTGTAGGTTATATTTTGAATAGGGTTGCCATCTGCAAAAAAGTGGAATTCAACGAACATCGGACAACGAAGGAACGACATTAAAAAAATTATTCCACCAAAAAAAAAAAATGAAGAGGGTTGCCACCTTTTTTTATGAATATGGATTAAAAAAAAATTACCACTTGTTTTAAAGCCAAGTTCCTTAATAAGCTAAATGAAAGATTAGAATACTCATTTCATGAATATTGCCACCTTTCTAAAAGCCAAATTCAATTTACTTAAAAAGTTAAATAAAATGTTGCTATATGGATGGCAATCGAGAGAGGTATCTAAAAATCGTTTTTCAAACATATTTTTAAAGAGAGTTGCCAACTTTTCGAAAGCAAAATTCAATTTATAAAATTAGTAAGTAAAACAAAATATTACAATATGGCTGGAAATCGAAACATTTATAAACATTCCACCCAAATTTTAAAAAGGGTTGCCGCCTGTCTAAAATTCAAATTAGATGTAATCAATAAGTTAAATGAAATATTATAACATGCCTTTCAAAGAAGCTTTGCTTGCCATTAGTAGCTTATTTCCATTCAAATATTTATGTATTTCCACATATATTTATATCTTGACAACTCTCTAAAGTAACTTTTGAAGTTCCTTACTAACTACCTGCATAGATTTACAACATTTTTGGAAAAAAATCAGACCATTATATTCATTTTTCCCGCTCCATATTTAAAGAATTACTGCATCGATTATGACGATGCGTAGTTTTTGTAGCAATCTGCCACATTTGTGCTGCACGAAGCACGTAATATAGTTATTTAATTCATACGTTGCTGTAGTATATGGCAAATATATATAAAAATAATTGAGGATATAAAATTTTCATATTTGCATGTTTACATAGTGCGTCCATATGTTGCTTTCTCAGTTTTTTTATTTAAGCCAATTTCCGAGCGTATTTCTGCTGATATACCGGCGCAATAAAATTTGCATATTTCAACAGTTGGACCGACGACCGCTTAATTACTTAGTTCTGTAGTTGATTGTTTCCCGAAACGCAGGAGTCACGTGACCAGGTTGTGAAACTTAGTTCATCTGTCTATAGATAAATAATAAACAAAAAAAATAAATATTCGAAAATAAAAAAATTTATTAGTTATAAAATATGGTTTAGGTGTGAAATAGACAGAAATCGCTTCAGCCAAATGTTGGTGTTCTCTACTAGAAAGAAAATTGTTTTATAATAATTTTTTTTTTTTTAGTTTCAACTAATTTATTTAAAGGAAGATACTGATTACTTCTTTTCCAATGGACAGACGAAGAGCTCAATAGTATAACAAAATAAAAAATTTAGCACCGAGTACTCGTACTAAACAAAGTAGTGAATGCGAATAAGAGAGCTTATAGAGCTTAATCACAGCATTGAAGCAAATAAGCTAATTTTATAGATAATCGTTTTCTTTTAAAGTCAAATTACAGCAGCACATTTTGTAACACACTTACATACACACATACTGCTAAAGAAAATTACCCAGTTAAGTTACTCCCTTGAAAATTCTTCAACATATATTTAACTACTTACATAGTCTCGTATCTAACCACAAATGACGAAGAAATTTGCGAAACCCAAAAGCTAACTATACTTGCTCCTTACATACATACTAAATATGTACATAATTTAATATGCAAATAATTTAAATCTTAATAATGTGACATCATTTTAACAGTGATTTTGTTAGGAAAATGGTTTCGCTTCAAGCATTTACATTTTTATCGCATGTACTCCTCGCTTGCCAACGTACGGGTACGAACGAGCGCTCGCTCGCACGCTGGGGTCAAAGTGTGCGAACTACGAAAATTGTATTACGTTTCGCCTTCATGGTCATCAAAAATTTCTGGCTGAAAATGTTTGAGTTTGAGTGGAATGGGGAAGAAGCTGGTTCGCTGGTGTGGTAATAGCGATGGTGGTCCAATTTAAATATTCACCAAATTGTTCAACTTAAGCCAACATTTGCAGCAGATTGAATATTTATTACTTTTTTATTGCTTTAATGTGCTGATAATCGAAGATTTATTAGGCAAGTAATGGAATTTCAACGCACGCAAATGTAAGAAGAAATGGTTTAGTGAGAAAATTGAATGGTTTTGATCAAATTATCTACACGTTAATGACTGGTTGGTGAGGTTGTTCCCAAGAAATTTAAAAGTAAAAATATCAAAATTTTTTTTGGAATTTAAATGTATGCTTGATTATAGATTTTATTTTGCAAATCTGAAAGTTGTTTAGAAGAAGAAGCAAAATTTTATGTTATGCGCCTGGCATAAGCCGCCGCAATCGCCTTCAAAAGAAACACATTGAATATCATATTCACTTGTTGAACTTGTTCAATGACGCTTTAAAGAAAACCGAGCGCAAGTGCAGTTCCACCAAAACTAAGCACTGTTGTGCACTTGATAAGTCTTCATAGCTAAATGCGTTCTTAGATAGATACATTGCTTTTGAGTGGATAGCCCAGACCGCATTCGAAATTCCCTGGGCTCATTATCATCTGCATAGATATCTAAATATATTTTGGGGGATGAATTCTTACTGCTGTTGATATCAAAATTTTAAGACTTGAGGTTATTTAACCTTCCTGACTATCCCCTATTTTCCCTTTTTGGGCGCTAGGATTTTTGTTACGCGTAGACAACAAAAAAACTAAAATGTTTTAAATATAAAATAATGTTAAAAGAACAGTTAATCAAAAAACGAAAATACACAGAAAGGTTAAACCTTTCTGAAATGACTCTAGTGCCAATTCACCTGACATTATTTAAGAAAATGGAACTGAAAGAAGAACGAAGATCTATAAATTAAGCCCTTAGCGAAACACCCTACATGTGCATATACATATAAATATAGTGCTTATCCTAACTATACGACACTCACATATTGACAAGATTTTACAATTTGTTTTTGTTATCTTTTAATTTTAATTAAGTATTTGTACAACATTTAAAAAAATCAACAAACTTTCGTAAAAATTTTGAGCTTTTTACTTTTTTTAATTCGATTTCTTAGAAACATTTTGAGTAAGCAATTTTGTAACCCATTCAATTTTCGTTTGACAAAGTGCAAGTTTAAGATAACTGAGACTTATCAAGGATTTTTGGCATTTTTTTGTGTAGAAGGTGTTGCTAATTTTGACGCTTCAGAAAATTTTCACCAACGGGCATGAAGCCAAGAAATTTCTACTTCCTGTACTCGGAAGCAGAAAAAAAAACGAAATTTTCATACTAAAACGCAATACCAACTCACTATTCTCACTATTCTACTTTTTATATCGCTAGATTAGAGAGAAATATTGTTAAGTCCACTTTTTGTAAAAGCCCATATTTTGCTATAGACATGTAGAAAGCAAGAGAAATTATTTATTAGAAATTATCGTGTCCAACACCATTTGAGTACTTCTTTGGTTTCTTCGAGATGGTCCCTTTTTGAAGACGCTACAACTTTATCAGTGTGACAGTTACAAAATTTATTGTGTTTCAAAATATATTTTCTACCAAACCCGGAAAAATTGTTGAGGTAGAGGATTTCCGTTGATCGCGTAATCTAACGGCCCCAAACTACTTTTTGTAATATTTACTCACAGACGCTGATCTATATAAACAAGCTGTAGACCCTTGAGGTACTTAAGACCGACAACCGCTATGAAATTGACAACCCAATTACGGAAATCTCCAATATTCCGTAGAAAGAGCCGAAATATGCATAAACTGTAGTGGCGACCACCTATCAGATATAATTAACAAAATATGAAAAAATTAAATTTATATTTTTAATAAGCATATTACGCTAAAAAATTACACCATTTTAATTATTTTGGAAAATCATTGAATCCTTCTGAACCGACGTGAGTTTAAGTTTGCTTTAAGCACGCAAAATTTAGAATTCAAAGCTTTGCAAAATACTGAGGGTATAGAAGTTTTTTGCTTCTTTTGTAAATTGCTAAAAATGGACTTAGCAACTTTACGCTCTACACTAGCGATCTATGTACCTATGCATAAGTATACTGGATACAAAAACCTTCATATACTTACTACTAAACTTTTTCGACCTAGTTTTTGTATGTTGACAAACAATCTCAAGTGACCGCTGTCAGTAAATTTTTGGTTTGTCAAGTTTTCTGATATTTATTTTCCATATTAAGCTAAGTTAAGGAGCTGACAGCTGAGCATATCAAGTGTTTCAGATTGCAAACGCTCGTACTTAGTGTATATGTGATAAGAAGTAGGTATAGGTATGAATGTATGTAGAAATAAACACATATTTGAATTCCCATCCTTTACATGTTCGCACGTTCAACATTAGGGTCCTTAAATTACTTTTGCATTCACTCAACAAAGAGCTCTCTATGCATATCTATGTATTTACTTTAACATAAAACAAAGAAGAAAGGAAACTCATTAATATTAAAAGAAAATTCTATCAAACGGTAAGTAGACATGTGCTTATTATAAAATTACATTTATGTGTGTTTATATAACATACATAATGTACACACTAATGTGGCGGTAATAGAATGAGGTGTGTACAGCAACTTAAGTATGAATTGTGCCAGACCTACAAACAAAAACACACATGGCGGCAAAGAGCCATCTGTGTTGTTGGGCTGACAAAGCTAAATACAAATATACATATGTACAAAGGCAGCGGTAAAAGGAAAGCAAGAAAAAATATATACATATGTATGTATGTACATACAAAAAAATGTCTTCCTCAAGCGGATACATTACAATTTATCATAATTAGGATAAAATAGCAAAACCAACCAACTTCTTTAAGTCATATAACTTTTTTTTATTGGTAAATATACCAAGATGCACAAACATACATACATACATACNAGTTCAATAAGCTCAATAGGTTGCTATATCGCCGTTATACTCGAAGCGTTGAAGGTAACATTAAATGTAACCCTAAATCTTTTTGGAATTACATTAAATCAAAGAAAAAATGTTCTGATATACCTACATCTGTGCATCTTAGGGGGGTTTCAGCTAACTCCTTATCTGATGCATCTAATCTGTTTGCAAATTATTTTTCCGCGAATTATATCTCAGACAACGCTTGTGATGTCATTCCCGATGAGATTCTGTCAAGTTTCGCTACTTCCATCAATTTTGGAAAGTTAAGCTTGACAGAACTAGATATTGCTAATGGCATTAAGC
>NW_016179116.1:0-7446 GCF_001687245.7 Rhagoletis zephyria | reverse complement strand
AGTCTGGCATGGCGTTGATCCATGAAGCAAACATGTAAGAACTAATGTTGCTTTAAGTTTCTACATACATACATACATACATAATAATACAATCCGAGACAAATAGTACGGAATCATTTGTGCGTTCTATCCGCGCGTTGTGGTTCACTATTAGGCTTGCGGTAACGGGCCAGATGAGCCAATCGATCAAAGGGAATTGACGCTTTTGTTTGCCGCAATGAACAGTGCTAAGTCACGTTCGAAAGAGGTTGAAAAGTGCGGAAGGTAAGAAAGTGGCAGTACTACTTACTGTAGGAATGGTGGTTAGAATTGAGGTGCGCAGACATACCTACGAGTGGACAAACAAATCTGTTTAAGAGAGGTGCACGTTATTTGTGGCGCGTTACACGACGTAAAACTGCTGAGACTTTGAATTTAGATGACTTTTGTAGAAGAAGTCGTCCGTTGCAAAGAAGCTGAATTTCGAAAACATTGAGCTTGGGCCTTTCCTTAGGGTGGTTCAAAAGTTCATGTGTGAAAAAATTCGAATTTTAATGCTCTCACCCCTTGGGATTGTTTCATGTACAAAAATTTAAAAAAAAAAATCACACCATCGGCCAAGATTAAGAGCTTTGCAATTACATACATATGTAAAATGTGGTTGGGTTTCTTGGTCTTTACGACTTTGATGGCAAGCTATCTCAGATAAGAAAAGCAATTCCAGAAATTAATAACTCGTCCTCGTCGAATTTCTGGGCTGGGAGGAGAGGAACTGAATGTACCGCAGGTCATATAGTTACTAACTATTAACCAGGCATAAGTAGCGTTAGACTGATTAGACCTTATAGAACAAATATATCTGGAATATTTATGTCCACAGAAATGCTTAAACTTAAAAAAGGCTAATATTGAAATGGTCTTTTTAGCGTTTGCACAGCCTGGCGATAGTAAAAACTACTAAAGCACAAAACCTATATACATAGATGCTAACTACATAGAGCTGCTGTTGGCAAAGCAAGCGAATTGATGAATGGACAGAAGGATGTTTATGAATAGGCTGAGTCAAAGGCGCCTAGCATACCAAAAAATGTGTGAGATATTTTTCTGTAGAGGTAACATCTTCTTTTTTGTTTCTTTAATGTTTTGTGCCCCCGTAAAGTGATATTTAATAACTGGGATACCTGTAAGGGGTCAATAGGCTTGTGATTACCTTTTAATCATTTCTGATTTAAATTTTTTTCTGTTTCCCATGAATCACCTCAATAAAAGCCAATCGCTTAGCAAACGATACACTTCATTGAAAAATAATTGAAATTCTGCCAAAGCGCATTACTTCCGCAATTAGGCGCACGTGGTTGTGGCGAACAACAGCAGCTGGCAAGATGAGACTATATTACACTGTAACATAAGATAGATACACATTCATATCGATGTATGTGTTTACTGCCCTCAGTGCAAATAAATTTCGCAGAATGCCACACATCGTCTCCAGCTCCTTCTTCCACAGTCTCTATTTTGTTAAAGTTTATTTGCTTTTTACACTTTGCACAGCTTGACTCTTTGTGCACTGCTTTAAATATCCGCCCACCGGTGCTTCTTCAATGCCTCTAAATTAAATTGCACTCAGCGCTGTAGCATCATTCACTTGAAATGGCCAAATGCTCGGGCCAATAGTCTTCATATACCCGGCGGCAACAACAACAANTGTGCCAGCATGCATTGCCTCTAATGAAGTAATTCATTGAACCGTGTGACGTAAAACATACACGGATACACGACTACACGACTACTTGTGCAATGATTTGAAAATAGGCAGAGCGCATGAAAAAGTGTGCGGTCGCAACCAGCTGATCAGTGATCACACAGCGTCTTAACCATAGTCTGCCTAGTCTCCACCAGCAGGGTATCGGTTTATTTTGCAAATGTTGGTTTAATAATTTATAATTAACGCGAATTCTATGAAAACAGAGGAATGCCTCAGCTGAGCCAGGATCACAATTTTACATTTCTTAAGATGAACTCGACAAGGATGGTCTAAGTGATTAATGCGCATTGAATAATAATTTAGTATAAGAGTTGAGATATATTTATGTAAGTTTAAACATACTAAGCTTTTTATCTAAGATTAGAAAAAAGTATTCCGTAAGACATTTGTGCATACTGGGCACGTTCTTAGATCTTAGCGTTATCGTCTATGTCATTTAGCAACAAGTTTTCTGAAAATTAAATTAAAAAAATAAATATAAATTCTTTTTAAAACAATAAAATCCAAAAATTAAAAAATAAATAAATTAAAAATTAAAACTAAATGGAATGAACAACAAACATTTTTCTTTTTAAAACAATAAAAACCTTAAAATAAAAAGAATATTTAATTCACAAAAATAACCTAATTTAAAAAAAGATAAAATAAAATAAGTATCTAAAAATTAGACGGAATCAAGAAAAAAGTAGGGTAAAAAAGTAATATCTAAAAATTTAAAAACGATTCGAACCCCGGATCTCTGGAGTGGCACGTCTTTTTAAAAAAATAAAATATAAAATTTATAGAAATATTTAAAATTTAAAAAAATATTAATCAAAAACAGAAAAAACTAAAAACCGATTTCTAAAAATGAAATACCCTAATTTTTAAGACAATAAAATCAACAAATTAAAAGTAAATTATATTTTTAAAACAATAAAATTTAACAATTAAAAAAAAGTTAAATTACAAAAAAGAAAAATTAAATGAATTTATACAAATTAAAAACACATATTTCCTTTTTAAAAAAATTAAAACGAAAAAAAAATTTAACGAAGCTAAAATTAATGAATTCAAAAAAGTAAAATTAATATGTCTCTGAAAATTAAAAGCAATTAAAAAAATATTTTTCTTTTTAAACAATAAATCTAAAAGTAAAAAAAAAATATTGAAAAACTTAAAATATATTTCTAAAAATAAAAAAAATAAAAAAAAAAAATATTTCAAAATAATAGAATCGAGAGGCAGTGCTTTGCTCACACTCGGCCATTGCCACTGTTGGAACAACGCGAGCACAGTGAAGGCTTTTCACCCTGAAAGTTAGCTAAAGAGCTTTTTTGTAAGGCTTTCATGGCAGAATAAACAAAATCTTCAAATCTATCTGGGCTATTGTCTTACACAAGACTTGTAACGACCTTAGCCTTAATCGCCTTGTAATTGTCTTTTGTGTAGCCACTAAGAGAGAGAGAGAGAGAGAGAATGTAAAAGAAAAGTAAAAGTGTGATTGAACTGTGATGCCGCATGTTGTGTAGTATACAGTTTTCACAATAAATCTCCGCAAACGGCTGATTCCAATTCCCGAAAGATCCTGGGCAGTGAACGATAATTAGACCTCAGGTGTTTGTACTCCAATTTCGTGAAATCTATGCAAATGAATTGCAGATGCTAAAATGATTAAACTTCATCATCCTCCTTACAGCTGCTACAAGACGGGCTTGGGATATCCGATCGGACAATGACCATTCAGAACTCACACCAGTACCTAAGGGGAGATGTGACTTCTTCAGTTTCAAGTGCTCTTTTGACAGTCGTCAGCCAGACTAGGGGACCGAAGGACTTAGTCATATTGCATTCCAAGGTTTTCTTGGCTAAAAGCCCATCTGTCCAGAAGCAGACAAGCATTGCGCCAGTGGAGTCCCTACCAAATGCTTACTCGGCGCGAGTTCACCAAGAGTGTCCTGTCTTGTTAGCTCATGAGGTATATTGCGGAGTAATCTCATGTGATCGAGAGGGAAGTCAGGCATTCCCTTATCGTTTTCGAACGTATTACCAAAGAGGTATGGTCCCTGATTTCTGCCGCTTACCAAGCCTTAAAGGGTTCGGATAAGTGTGCTTGAAAAACTCTTCGGCAAAGCGGGAGCTCAAATTTGACATTGACGTGGAATCTCACGCAATAAATATCTCCATCTACCTTTCCATTCAGCTTCGCTCTATTCGTGAAGAAGGTTGAAGTCCAATATTTCTATACCAGCCCAGTCGTCCCTTGATTGTGATTTGATTATCGAATTATGTACCCGAACCCAGCTTCGTTGTCCAGTGATCGATACGTGCCGGAATAAACTCCAATTTTTCCAAACTTAACATTACTAAAATGGACCTGGGCTCCTATCATTTCAACTAAGCCAGATCGTTGTACCCTTCCTAGCCGGTTTTAGAGCTGTTAGGAGTTCTGGCTCTTGTCAATGGCAAATAATGAAAAAACACAAGTCGCTAACGACAACTCTTTATCCTTTCCTCCACGTTCGACGGAGAGGTAGGCTTGACATGAAAATTTTGGTTTTATATCTGCCTGTGAAACGGGTTTACACCTTATTCGCAGGGATCAGCGCAGTTTTCACCCAAACTCTATTTGCAGTGTACTTAAAAACATTCCTCGAAATAGCAGTGCTACGTCGTGGGCTTATGCAACCACCCGACAGACGTTTTCTCAAATGTTTCCAGCAGATTGTTGGCGATAGCCAACGAGGAATTTGAAAGACGTCCAGGTCACTGGACAGATCTTCAATTAGAAGACTAAAAAATTAAAGTAAAGCTTTAAGCCATGATTTGCATCGTATAGAGAATTTTATTAAGTCAAGGAAAAGGGCTTGGAACAAAAGATATTACCTCGGAAATACAGTAGCTGTAAATGTTTAAACAAAATTTCCTCTGAAACTTTTACCACATTCCGCCGGAATGGCCTGCTCTTTGAGGGCCTATTTTTAACGCCTAAGAACTAAGAAATCTTGGACGGCGTAAGCATAGGCACCTTGGAAGAACCCGTGGCTTGGGATTCTAAGCATGAAAAGCAATCGCTTCGAAATTGTGTCCGCTTTTCCACTAAAATTCCTCAAAAAACTAAACATCCCACTGTGCTTCAGTGATCGCATTGCCAAACAGAGATATTCAACGAACGCTTCCAGTACATAAAAGCATCCAGAAACCGGCAGCCAGCACCCAACGGTGTTTTCTTCCACGCCAACAATTTGCACAAAGCCGCAGAGCGAACATTTAAGACACAGGCGGCGAACAGATGGAGTGGAAGACAGACAACAACGAGTTCCGCACATTCCCAAGCAACCGCGTAACGGTTTTAAATGGAGTCCCTTATTTGTGGCATTCATTAAAAAACACTGTACAACAACACCAAGGTGGAAATAGTGCCAACCAGTGAAGATAGACCGCTAAACTCGAGCATTAGAAGAACATTGTACTATAGCGCGCGCAGCTGGAGCACTTATTGGCATACATTAACACAGACGATTGCACAAACTGGCAAGACAGTCAGTCAGTCAGTTAGTACTTCAGTTAGTCAGTCATTCACTCAGTTGATACTTTTTGTTTTATAGTCGTAGTATACTTACTATTTAGGAGGCTAGCGCACGTCGACGTACCTACTATTACGTTTACGTTGGCAATTTGCTTTTGTTTTGGCAAGGCAGGCAAGCAGGCTGGCAGACAGACAAGGCAGCTGCTTCCTGGATGCCTCAATTACCCGTATGGTTGACTGTATTGGGTTAATGGCAGAATGACTGGATGGCTGGATGAGTGGCTGTTTGACTGCTGCCTAGTTGGCTGGATGAATGGTTCGATGGTTGGTTCGATGGTTGGTTCGCTGGCTGGCTGGTGGTTGGCTGATTCGTGTGCTGTACATACGCTTGACTGAATTGTTGGATAGACAACTGGCTGTTTGGGCACAATGCTCTTAACGCTAGTGCACTATATTAACTATTTATTGGGTTGATTAGTATGCAGTTTGGGTGGATCTGCGGAATCTATGGCATTAACTGGCATGATCAGCTGAAAAAGTGAAGAGGGTAAAACGAGTGGAAAAAGGTAAATGAATGGCCGTCAAATGCTTTTGTGTCAAACTACTCAGGAAGAGCTGGTATATTAATTGTACGCACTAAAATAATCTGGTCGATCGGGAAATGCTGCGCAAATATATATATAGTGTACTTTTACAGTTTACATTCATGACTACACTTTCAGCAATGCAGTGCTACCCAGCGGATGTAGAGCACATGCTCAACGTATGTACATATATATATATGTATATATCTGTAGTAAGTGATCAGCGGGTGGCCGAAGATCAGTTGTGGCAGATTAAAAAATAATGCATCCATTGTCCTTCGTACAACGGCTATTTCCTAAAGTAATTACTGCACCTTTGCCTGCTTGTGTGCCTGCCACACGTTCATAATCTCAGCAAGCAACCTCACATAATAGCCCCAGCTAAATGTTTCGCTCGCTATTTTCATGGAATGTGCTGTGGAACCCTCATTAACGCTGAAAATAAATGAATTCACTTAATCATTCACTTAAGTGAATTTTAGCAAAAACATAAAGGTCGCCTACTTTAGAAAATTTAACCGCATTTCCGTTTTTAAATGTGAAAAAATTGCGCACAATTTAATGATTGTTTTTTTTTTCTAAATCCAGCAGGGTCGCTTCGCTGACATCATCGGCATTAGAATGTGGAGCTAATAAACAAGTAATTATGAAATTATGCAGCAGTAAAATGCTTAAAAGTATGTATGTACATATGTACATTAGATGGTACCATCTTATAAGTCAACAAAAAAAAGTTCGCCTTTGTTCGCTTTTTGCCGCCTTTTTTTAAGTTTTCTTTGACACATATATAGTAAATTCGGCAGTAAAAAAGTTAGTAATTTTAATGATTTTTGATAAGCTTTAATTTACTGACATAAAGGTGGCGGGTTAGGGTGATAAAAACTAAGATGTGGTGGTTGAGTACTACAATGGCGTACTTGTGATCAATGAACTTTGAATTATTCTCTCCTTGAGACAAACACATCGATATATCACACTTCAAGATCCGACTATAAAGATATGACAATACAAGTAGAAAGGGACTCCTTCGTTTGACCAAAAGTTTTTTTTTCGCAGCTGCCTTGTAAAAATACTCAAGACTCTGGGATGTACGGCGAACTTGTTTTTGGGTATAAGTACTTACCTGCACTAGGGTGCATCACCCTGCATAAAAAATAGGTATTTTTTCCATCGTTATATAAAATTTGTTATATTCTAAGTCTCTGCCAAAATATTTTAAAAATAATTTAAATTTACGTGAGCTGAACCTATTTATTTTAAAATACCTCCAAAAGTCGAGTTTTTTACAAATAACATTAGTTTTTAAAAATATTTTTTTAAACAAATCGCCTCAGATGATAGAAGTGTTTATACCTTAAAGGTCTGCATAAATATTTTCAACAATTTTATGAACGGAATCTAAACCTAAAAAACCTAAAAACCTAAAGTTTTTTGGTGTTGCGCCCTAATGTATGTGCAAATATAAATCAGTAATAAAGGCAACACATTGTCCTTCTTGCTGTTAATGCGAGTACATATGTATATTAATGCGCTTACAACAACTACATGCGTAATATTAATGTACTGCGACTGACTGTAGTAAGTATGTACTCGTATTTAATTTTCAACGC
>NW_016179115.1:0-7447 GCF_001687245.7 Rhagoletis zephyria | reverse complement strand
ATCAACTGTATTCATTGTATACAAACAAAATCTTCTGTTTTCATCCTAGTTACTGTTACACGCATACATAGTATTTCCCATTTTATGAAGCTTTGATATGTTTGGGAGTAAGTTTTACCAGCGCTTGATTATTTTTGAGGTTAGTGGAGGCGATGTGTTTGGGTATTTGCGACATGCAATGCAGAGATCTTATTAAACGCCTCATAAATTTTCATAGGGTGCACAGGCAATAATTTGCCAAATTCCTTTGTGCTGATATGTTAATAAATATGTATGTATATATATGTACATATATTAAAGTTTTCTCGCGCTTGAATTTTTCTTCGAAACAGCCGATAGAGGCAAGGAGGGGTAAAAAAGGACGGCGATAAATTTGTTAAATTTTTTTTCAAATTTTTTAAGAACTTTGGCTATAGGCACTAATTATCTTATTTTATCCAATATTTTGACAATAAAAAAAATCAACATCGTTCCTTAATTTATAACTTATAAACGGGCACCATATAAAGAGACTACCAGATAGGATAATTTAAGACTCCTTTAACAAGCGAAAGACTAACTTCTGTAGAAGATTTTACTTGCAAATCGCGCGGCATTCTTCTAGAAAAATCGAAGTGGCAGTTCCTCTATATACTAGAGGGTACTTCCGATACTACGGAACAGTCTCAAACAGACAATTGCGCCGGGAGCAAAGGAACTAACACTACGTCATTAAACTGTATAGTGAGCGTTAAAGCCCGAAACAATATATCCAATGTTTTTTTTTTCAGAAAGCTTTTTCTGTATTTTCAAGCCGAGTTTCATTGAAACACACACATATGCCTGTAACAGTGAATGAATAGGAAGTGGAGCGACAACAAACAGAGGCAGAGTAACACTCCTATTCAGCACTAAAAACGCACGTGGTTTCTTGAAAGCAGCTGTAAGGCTGAATACCTATAGCATTAAATACTCATGGCATACATAAATCAGGTCTACCTCTTACTGGGACACAGCGGAGGCTTGGGAATGAAATTGCAGATATTCGCGCTAGGAAACGGGATGCAGAGAGCTTCATAGGCCTATAATATTTTTGAAGAAAAACAAGATTTTTCATTTATTTTAGTCCCCAAATTTGAAAAAATGCCTAAAGTTAGAACTTTCAGCTACCATCCCTAAAAGTACCATTCCTGCCTCTTTACTTGTTACTTATAGTCATTTATTGAACAGCAAATGCTGATTTTGGCGAAGGTCGAATACCTACCGGAATTAAACAAACGGACTTGGACTTTCTACTACAATCCCTAAAAAACACCATCTCTGCACCTTGATCCTAAGGTCATTTATAGTCATTTATTGAAGAGCAAAAACTGATTTTGGCAATTTTTTTTTCTTTCAATAGCACAATTTTCTAGTATTTTTTTTTTCTTGTTCAATAAATTGCTATAAGTGAGCATCACATAAACCTGCGGGGATGGTATTTTTAGATGTTGTGTCGAAAGTCGAAGTCTTAACTCAAGTCTAAATGGAAGGTTCTATTACTTTTGGTTTTTACGGTTCAATAAATGACTATAAGTGACAAGTCATGGAGTGGTATTTTTAAGAATAGTATTCGGAAGTTCTAGCTTTGATTCAAGCCTAAGTTGAAGATTCTATCACCTTTTGTTTCTTTGCGTAAGTTTCTAAAATATTCCAAAAAACACGATTTTCTGACACTTTGACCTCTTTTTTCTCAAAATTCTGGAGCTGATTGAAAATGTATACTTACGGATTCGTAATCAGCACACAAAGTCTATTAAAAACCGCTTTAACATTTGCCGCACCAAAGTATTTTTAAATTTTTGGGTTTTCGAAACTGTTCGAAAAGGTGAAAAATCGGTTTCGGCCGAACTTATATTTCTTTACTTGTTATTACACAGGTTTTTGCTAACCATTTTTTTTTTTAAATGGCAGCGATTTCTATCTCTTATCTCAAATGTACAGTCAACGTCAAATCCATTATATATTTCAATTAGTTTGTATCAGTACTTCCTTCGGTTAAGCTTACAAGACGCACGTAACAATAGTTGAAAAAGAAAAGGTAAAAAGTGAATAAAAAGGGGTACTTGCTCTTGCTTCGCAGCAACAATTCATAGAAACACCAAAACATCTTTAAAGTAAGACAAATTATCCCCAATGTGTAATAAAAAATTAGCTTTCTTTAAATGACAACAAATTTTTTTGGACTTGCCTAGGTATGTTATACTCAAACTCCGACAATGTCGCCAATTTTCTATGAAGATTGCAGTTATTTTCCTATCAAGGAAATCTAAAAATACAATTTGTGAACCTTCACAAAAATTTATTACCAAATTAGCGATGGTCAATATCTCGCATAACCACCACAACAAAGAGGTTATTGAGTGAGAAATGTGAGAAAAATCCAATTGTCTGTCTTTTAGTGCAAGAAATTCGACAAATTTAAGGTCACTAATTTAATTTGCGTTACCATATTTCGTGTTTTCTTTGCAAAAAAATCACTTTCAATTTCCTTGTAACAAAAAAAAAAAAAACAAAAACAGAAGAAAGCTAATATTAATAGAGACAATTCGACACGCTCGTTCAAAGCACTGTCCTTTGCAGGCTAGAGCGGGTCGTTTTGATCATTTGTACATACACAGTTAATGCCGCTGGAATAATGTCTACATGCAACATGCCTCAAAGAAATATTTTGTTCGTCTGACCTTCCCTCCATTTGTATGCCATTTGATGGCATTTGCGTACACGAAAACGTGTGGGTGTGTGAAATTTGCAACATCCACTTCGTATCTCTATTTCGTACCACTTGACAAATTTGCATGTGGTTTTGTATTATTGCACAGCATCTAACAAGAATCTTTTTAACTTCTTTGGAATGAATAGAGTCTCATGCACGAAATGGTATTGGGTCTAAACTTAAAAAATAAAAAAGAAGGGCGTTCATAGAAAATTAAAAAAAAAAGATACAAAACAAAATCCAAATACTTACACAAAACTAATGGCAGGCTTGTTGCGAAAAATGGCAGCTGAACCATTTCATTTAGGATGGAAGATGGACCTTTCAAAAATTTTCAGCCCAATCTTTGTTTTGCCCTTATGAAATAAAACGTGTTACATCCCCTTCTTGTCTAAATAAATTATGCAAATTTTTGCTTGTTTTCACAAAGAAGTCTACATGCGTAGTTACATATCTACATACATACGTATTAAATGTACATACATATATGTAGGTATATATATATATACATATGTGTGTATTTGAGAACAAAAATCTTGGGAAAAATCTGATCGATGATGAGCGCAGGGAAGTTTTGCGTTGGGGACAGATATATAGGAAACATCTTTTACTAGAGACATTTGTCTAGTTCTTGTCGAAAAATTGCACTACTGGAGAGATTTTTATTTAAGAAAAACTCTAGCGGGATTTATCTACCGCGAACACTTAGCTTTAGAGCAAGAAAACACAACGGTTTAGAGTGAAGCTGAAAGGAAGCAGGTCTTTTTCTAATATTTTCTAAGAAATTCATTACGAGGCATAAATATGCAGCAGAATCGAGTAAGAATACAAAGTTATCTAGTTTAAATGACGCATAAGTATCGGAGAATAACAATAAAATAGTATTTTGTGCGCATATTAAATGGGTAGTTATCGAAGAAAAAAACCAACTTAATTAGCTAGCACAATCATCACTTTGATTTAACGCCCATAGAAAGTCACTTTTTTGTTGCATACGTATTTACATACTTAGTATGTATGCACATACTTGTATAGCTTTGTCTAAAGTAAAAAACCGCGTAGCGTTNCGTATTTACATACTTAGTATGTATGCACATACTTGTATAGCTTTGTCTAAAGTAAAAAACCGCGTAGCGTTATTCTGCAAAACCGCCTAACTGACATTTGCTGCCAAAAATTGGATTTGCTCACACAAGCTCTTGGCTCAATCCATTCGTGCTGAAATATTCTAGCCAGAAATGCGCGAGCTTTATAAAAGAGGGAACCATTTTGAAAAATAAGCTTTTTACTATCTAGAAAATTATTTATGCAACCTCACAAACGCCGTTTTTGCATTTTGTTGATACGCGGTTTTGTACTTTAAACGACCATATGTTTGTATGTAGATATGTCAAAGTATACATACATAAATAAGGACGCATTTAGAATCTTTCTTTTATTGCTTTTATCCCTCTAAAAGAGCAAATCTTTTTTGTGATTTAACAACATCAAGTCGAATGATGAGCCTCATAAAACAGTGCCAAGCGAGTAAAATGTACCATATTTGACATACTGACATTCGACATGCGACATACTGAATATACATATGTATCCATACACATAGTTTTTATTTCTTCTGGTTTTATACATTTCATGAATACGAAATGGTATCATAGCTTTGGTCTGCTGCTTGTAAGTAACGAAAGAAGAAGAGATATATTATAGATGAGAATGTATAACAAAATGATCAATGTAGTTCCTCAGTTTTCGAGTTATCCAACTGATTATTCGGATATGAGTTTTTATATATGTAACTCTTCTATCTGAATATGTAGCAGAGAACAACAAATTTTGTTTAGCTCCCAAGCAATTAATTTCAAATGCTGTAATCGGTTGATGTAAAATTTTCTGATGTTCACGCAAGGTAAATGAAGCCCTCGGCATACTTGCTTTGTTTTGCTTTCTTTCCTTCTTTTATCTTACATGGTGATAACAAAGTCAAAGTTTTTTATTGCTACATTCTGACAATTTTGCCTGCCTTGATGCTCACCAACAGCCGGGATCAACAACACTACTCGAATCCCATTGCATTGCATTATTCCCTAAGCGAAAACTACATAGTTTCCAAGAGAAAGCAGCTCAAGATGTCATGCATATATGCATGTATGTATGTATGTGAATGTGTACTAATAGTAGAACAATTTCACTTTTTGTTTTGCGCTTTCAAGTTGGCGTTGATTTATTACCATTGGTTTGAGTGGTAAAATAATTTTTGACGTCACATAGAAAATTAAAGAAGTTTCACCAAATTACGAATGGGAGTGAGCTTCTTGAAACTGCTTTTTTAATAAGAAAGTTGTAATATTTCAAGCGACTTATATATGCACATACATATGTCAGTGAGACAAATGAAAATATGTAAAAAAAATAAAAAATCATCAGCTATTTACTTCGCAAATCATCAAAAAGATGAAATGTCACTGTCGCTACATTCATTTGTTTTAATGTTCCACCCACTCACACTTCGTCCAGGATGCTGCTACGTACTATAAAATGAACCCTGCTGTGAAAACCAAAACCAATGAACCCTGCTGTGAAAAGCCAAACCAGAGCAGTTAGTTGAAAAAGTGCTTTAAAAAATTAGCAGATTTATTTTTAAACTACCGTCAACTGGTATGCCGCCACTAGTATTTATACTGGTTGGTGCTGATGCATTGCCTGATTATTTCGGATTGATTTCAGAGGCCTTGCTAACGTGCAAGTTGTAGATGTTCCAGCTTCTACCCAAAAAAAAAAGCGCCATCTTTCTCAACAACTTTACCGTGGCGGAATGTGGAGTAAACAATAGAAGAAAATAGTAGTATTCTAGAAAATAGTAGTATTTTAGAAAATAGTAGTATTCTAGTTCACAACTAGTACTTTGGACATTCGGAATAGTGTTTCAACAAGCATACGCATATGTTTCTTAGTTTTTATTTTATTTTTAGATGTTATTATGTACACATCGATATATACGTATGTATGTACATATATACTCACATAAATACATACCATCATCTTATGAATGCTGAAATTATTATTCCACTTGAGTCGCTCCCTACGACGTCGTTTGCCCCTAAGTGTAAACTTAATTGTATGTATGTACACACACATATGTAGTTGCTGTCAACTTCTCTCGCCTTTACCAAAGTCGTTTGCCCTCTGCCACCCTCTTTGACAGTTGACAAATTATGTATATTTCATTTGCACATTCTTAACCAGTTGACCTCACATGTAATTCTCCGCTGTTCTTTTCTTTCAACAATTTCCCATGCATAGTTTTTTTTTTATTATTTTTCTTTAAGTTGTTCAGAGAATGGTTTTCTTTCGTTTCTGCTCTAACGCCTTTAAGCTTAGCTTTCTTATTCCGTAGTGGTGCTTGCGTTAAATATCTAAGTTGTAGGTAAGGGTCGTCAAGGGCATTATGGTCTCAGCTGGCGTATGCAGTGAGTGTGAATTTGAGTATTTGAGTAAGTGTACGAGGCGGACAATAGAGGTAAACCCTTCCTTAAGCACATGTAGACAAAAATGGGTTACTTAAAGAAAAAAATGTTCAATGAGAAATATAGACATTTTATTTATTCCTTCATATTTTCCTTATTGAAACTAAGCTGCGAGATCTCAGTTTGCTTATTTTGAGCGAAAGGAGACGATTTAAAGTTTAAAAGTCAGAAGTTGATTGATGCAATTCAAATTTTATTTGTCAACTCGAGAAGATATGTCCTCAGCTAGAGTTTACGCTATGCTAGCGGTACGGTCGATAACTTTTTACATGACAGTACCAAAACAAAGAACCGATAAATTGTGCATTACATTCGATCCTTTTAAATTATGCAATTACACTATCCAGCATTACACTGGGACCATTTTTATAACACATCACTTATCAAGTGTTACAGTGTTTTCAGTTTCAACACTATCCTACTAATGTGAAAGTTTGTATGTTTGGATGTTTGGATGAGTTATTAAAAAAGGAGGCATGTGTCCTCTCATAATTACTAAAAGTTTCTTAAAACATATCTTTGAAGGGATAGAAAAGTATTTTAAATTTTTTATGGATATTTATTTTAAAAGTGCAGTACTGACAGAAAAAATTCCATTTAATGGAAAAGGGGGAGAGAGAGGCTTCGGCTTTATAATCTAAAGCTCTCATGATACCAGAAGGATACGCATTCACGCGGTGTATCCCTGGAAACATTTTAAGCTAAACTTAGAGGGATTGGTGTCTTTCGTATGCCTAGCGTGCAAACGAGATTTTTTTATTTCATAGTTTAAAACGGCTTAAATACCTTAACTCGCTTAAAAAATATAGAGCTCTAACGAAATGGCACAGAAATAAAATAAAACATCAGTAAATTATTTTTCATATTTGTATAAAAACGTCGGGTGAAAACCGCTGGTATAAGCTAGTTTTCTATATAACTTTTGAACTGGTTAAGATATACAAATAGATGATGTGAACTAACATACCTACATATGTATATGCAGAATACTTGAAATTTAAAATTGCGTATACGCCGCGGTGAGCTGATATAGCTGTACTGTACGATAAATGAGCTTACATTTCGAATACGTAGATGGACTACGTACTGGCATGCATATATATGTATGTTATGTATGTTTGTATGTTGATAATTTGCTTGTGCACATATGTACGTATTAGACTCCTGCGCAATTCCATTTAAACGGCCCAAC
>NW_016179114.1:0-7448 GCF_001687245.7 Rhagoletis zephyria | reverse complement strand
ACCTACTATTATCTTACGCTTTGACTTTAAATTACGAAAGAAGGTGGACAGTCTTACCGTAGCATCTCTACAGACAAAAAATATTAGCTAAAATTTTTGTTTGCCAGATATACGTTTTATCAGTGCACAATAATCGCATTCGCAAAAGCTCCGCATTGATTATTGCGAATGCGAAAGCGAATGCGAATGTCAAAATTTATGCGGAAGTTCCGCGGTTGCGAATGCGAATGCGAATATTCGCAATAACCCTGCTTTGGACTGAGTAGGCAATTCGGGACTAAAATCCTTTCTCGACCCACTCTATAAGTCATTCATCATGTTATATGGCATAGAAGCTTAGACAATGACAACTTTCGATTAGGCGGCTCTTGGAGTATTCTAAAGAAAGATCTTACGGAAGATTTACAGGCTTCTACGCGTGGGCTACTGGGATTACCGTAGACGATGGAACGATGAGTTGTATGAGATTTACAACGAAATGAACATAGTGCAGCGAATGAAAATACAGCAGCTCCGCTGGCTTAGACATGTCGTTCCAATAGGAACCGAAGTTCCAGGTGTGAAAGAATTCAACTCGCAATCCGCTGGTGGAAGCAGAGGAATAGAGAGCCCCCCTACCAAGTTTGCACAGAGAGAAATGACTGGCGTTATTTGTCGAGCTCGGCCAAAATGGCTTAGGCGGTTACAAAGCCAAAGTAGAAAGGGAATATACGAATGATAAATGACGGAGTTGGGGGACCATTTTCTTGGATGCGCCAGGAGGAACTAGGAAAATATTCCTTATCAGATGGATTCTGGCAACGGTTCGATTAAAAAATTATATTACTTTCGCTATCGCTTTGTTTGGAATTTCTGCGATATTGTTACCAGGTGGAAGCATTGCCAGTTCAGCTCTTGAGCTGTTATTGAAGATATAAATCATCGAAACTCCCACGTGCAATATTTCCAGAGCATCTGGTATGGAAAATGAATTACAAAAATTTAAACTGATTGTTTGGGATGAGTGCACCATGGCACACAAAAAATCTCCTGAGGTTCTTGATCGATTGTTGCGAGATTTGCGTGGAAACTTTCAACCATTCGGGAACGCATTGATATTGCTCGCAGGAGATTTAACGCAAACATTATCTGTAGTTTCTCGATTAACACTAGCGGACGAGATAAATGCTTGCCTGAAATAGTCAACATTGCGACAAGACGAACTGCAGCCGAAGTATTCTAGCGACAATTACAGGACATTGGGAACGGAAAGCTGCCAGTCAATGAGAAATTAAGACAGTTTTATGGCCTGATAATTTTTGTAACTTAGAAACAACGAAAGGAGAACTAATCGAAAGAATGTTTCTTTATTAAGAATTAATTATAGGAATCACGATTGGCTCAGTGAACGGGCTATTCTTGCTGCGAAGAATAAGGATGTCTATCAAATAAATAATAGTCGTATTGAGCTTATCTGCTTTTTTACCAGACTGTCAGGTCACTTGCTCACTTTGGTAAATACCACTAATATTATGCAGTCCAGCATTCAACGTGAGGAAGTAGCATATACGTCGATAAACACCGTTGTGTAAAAAGACCATCCCACGGAATTTTTGAACTCGATTGATCTTCCAGGGAGACCCCACATACGGAAATTGAAAGTAGGTGTAACAATTATTTAATTAATTTAAAAGATTGCAATTCCCAATTCGATTGACATTCGGAATCACAAACAATAATGCTCCAGGTCGAACTTTGGAAAAGTATGGTTTAGATTTACATGCGGATTGCCACAGAAAAGCATGGCAGGGTACAAATAATCTATATCTATTCTATACTAATTATATAAAGAGAAGTCCCTTATTTTGTAACAGGTAATCATCAGGATAATCATGAAATTTTGTATATAAATAGCTGTCGGTATCCACCATGTTTTAGGCTAAAAAAACGTATCTTTTTTCGTGTAGGTGAACGAGGGACCGTTCTATTCGAAAAAATCTTATTATGTTCCGATTTGCTTAAAATTTGGTACGTAAGTAGCTTTTTAGCATATATGATCCATTTTTTCCGGGAAGTGGTCCAGGGACTGATCTATTTGAAAAAATCGTATTTACGGTCCGATTTGCTTCAAATTCAGTACGCAGGTAGCTTTTTAGCATATATTAGCATATATGATCCATTTTTTCCGTGAAGTGGACCAGGGACCGATCTATTCGAAACAATCTTATTATGGTCCGATTTGCTTAAAATTCCATTTTTTCCGAGAAGTGGACCAGGGACCGATCTATTTGAAAAAATTGTATTTACGGTCCGATTTGCTTAAAATTTGTACGTAGTAGCTTTTTAGCATATATGATCCTTTTTTCCGGAAGTGGTACCAGGGACCGATCTATGTTCGAAAACAATCGTATTTACGGTCCGATTTGCTTCAAATTCAGTACCTTAGGTAGCTTTTTAGCATATATGATCTATTTTTTCCGAGAAGTGGACCAGGGACCGATCTATTCGAAGAAATCATATTTATGGTCCGATTTGATTAAAATTCGGTACTTAGGTAGCTTTTTACCTGGATAAGCTTATAGATTCCTGTTTTCCAATTTTAATGCAATTTCGAATATAAATAGCTTTGAGCAACGACCATATCAAGGGGCGAATTCGTCACTTGGCAAGATTTTTTTGCGCCAACAACGGATACTGTCAAAATATAATTATAATATATAATATATCTCAGCTAATATATATTTTGAAAGCCGTTTTTTAGTTTTCGCAAGGCTCGAGAGCGGCTAAACCGATTTTTTTGAAACTGCCACCTGCCGCACGTGTCCCAAGGATGGTTTTAGGCTAAACAAAAATCTATATGTAAAGGGGGCGTGGCACTTCCCATACAAACCGAATTTCTCATGCTACATATCACTGAAAGTGTGCATGGTAGAGTTCTGGAACTTAGTATGCAGATATACGAAATCAATCGCATACCCTTGGAGAAAAATTTAAGCTAATGGGAAAAGGGGGCGTGGCATCTTCCATACAAACCGAATTTTTCATACTGCCTATCTCTGGAAGTATTCATGGTAGAGTTCTGGAACTTGGTATGGAGATGTACGAAATAAATCGCATACTCTTGGAGAAAAATTGGAAGTATTGGAAAAGGGGGCGTGGCATCTTCCATACAAACCGAATTTTTCATACTGCCTATCTTTGGAAGTGTTCATGGTAGAGTTCTGGAACTTGGTATGGAGATATGCGAAATCAGTCGCATACTCATGAAGAAAGAGGGCAGCTGTTGGAAAGGGGGGCGGTGCACCTCCTATATAAATCGAATTTTTATACTGCATATCTCTGAAAGTATTCAGATATGTATGAAGTTGAAATCAAGCCCATACTCATGGAGAAAATTTGGGCTATTTGAAAAGGGGGTATTTCTTTGAATATATTTTTTAATTCTTTTGTAGGTGTGTTGGTGAGTGAAATCCCCCTAAATGGTTGTACGGATTTTAGCGAAACTTGTTGTGTGTTTGAGTGGTTCTCTGGATGGTTTAGTTTCACAATTTAATCCGACAGTTGGCGCTGTAGTTGAGTTATTACTAAAAATCTTGTTTATGATCCTATTTGGATAATGTTTTAAATATGTAGGCAATACTATTGCAAAAACGTGCTGCCAAGTGGTGCTGAAGTCGAGCTATTACAAGTGAGAAAAGGGGCCGTGAAGGTCAGATTAAATCGACCTGTTGCACCATTGAGTATATCGAACGCTCCTGCGTTGCGATTGGCCCAATGGATGTGATTTTCCAATATTATTATGCGTACAAACTTTTAAGGTATTTCGTCTGAAATAAGTATATGTATATTGCATTTCTGTAGAACAATGATTCGCACCCATTTTGAAAGTGCCACCAACTATACTGTAAAGCTTCTAGGACATTTACTATAGAACCGGGTCATTGTTGCCACAAGGGAGTGAAGAGAAAATAATTTATTTCGCTTTGCGAATAACCGTGCTATGAAATGCCGTACAACATTAAAACGCAAACGTCAAGCTGTGAAGCTGTGTTTTTCTGTGATCTGTTTAAATTTTGTGTTTGATAAAGCTGTTTACGCTTATTAAAGTAAAAAATTAAAAAAAAGTGTTAATAAACTTCTGGTGCACAATTTAAAGATAAGTAAAACATCAAAATTTCCTGTAAATTTGAATTATCTAACTTGATATTCTTAATTGCATGTGCCGAGTATTTTGTTTCATATAATATATTGTTGTTGTACAATTGTTTTTGTTTGTGCACATTGATTTTGCTCTTTTTGTCTTTTTGTCATTTCTGCTGTTTCATCTTTGTCACAGCTGTTTGCGTTGTGTTTATTAGGTGTCAAATATACAGTGCATCTAAAACTGTTCGCTAACTGATATTTACCAGCTGATTGGTTCACTGATTAATACATCGTTTTCAAAACCGTTTTTGCTTTTTTGCTTCTAAAACCTAAAAATAAATATAATTTTAAACATGTCGTGTATTTACACCAATTGCCACGTTAAAAGCGACTCCTATGTGTCATGCTGGCTCTGCGATGGGATTGCCCATATAAAATGTGCTGGTTTGAGCGGTAGAGTTTTAGACGCTATTAACGAGGGTAAGGGTCTTCGTTGGTCTTGTCAAAAATGTAGATCAACCGAAGTTGATTTATTTAAATTCTTCAGGCAGTCCAGAAATGGTTTTTCTGAGATCGGGAAGGATCTGTCGGCGCTTGTTGAGAAATTTAAGCATTACGAAAAAATGTTTAGGTCTTTCACTTGTCTCGACGACCCTCCACACTCTGAGGATAGCCGAGAAAATAAAGGTGGGCATGTTATTAGTCCACCTAAAAAGACAGCCACGGATTCTAGTAAAAAAAATCCTCCATCCCAGTCCTTAGAACTTATTAATTTATCTTCTCCATGCCCTCAGGCATTGGAGCCTCCGATTTCTAAAGCCATATCCACTAGCTCTACTTCTAAAAATAGTCAAACAGTTGATTTAACAGTGTTGCCATCAACATCTCAAACTCCACTGTCTAACTTAGTTCCTCCGAATAATTCGGAGCCCCGCACATCAGACATCATTACCAAAAAGTTGGTTGTAATTCCTCCGAGAAGATCAATCTTTGTCTCTAGATTTGCTAAAGATACTTCTTCGGATGATATAAAGTCATACATATCGACTAAAATTAGAACTAAAGATGTATTTATTCGTAAATTTAATTTTAAATACGATCGCGATATTTCATCTTTTAAAATTGATGTAGCTTCCGAAGATTTTGATTCACTACTAAATAGTTCATTTTGGCCGACCGGGGCGTTTGTTCGCGAGTTTGAGTATAAACCTAATAAAAGTAATAATAACGTAGCTAAAATTTCTAATCTTAATTCGGATTCAAAAAACTAACTCGCAAGTCTAATTTAAGTATTTACTATCAAAACGTTAGAGGTTTGAATACCAAATTAACTGACTTATATTTAAAAGGTTTTGACTGCAATTATAATATTATTTCCTTGACCGAAACATGGCTCAAACCTCATATTTTTAATTCCGAAATTCTTCCAAATGAATATCAAATATACAGGAGTGACCGCGTGGGCAGAATCGGCGGTGGTGTTCTTTTTGCGGTGCATTCATCGATACCATCCGAGGAAGTTAGTCTTCCTGTCATTGAATATACCGAATTTAAATGTATACGTGTACAGGCTGGAAAGACATATATTTATTTAGCTCTTTGCTACATCCCTCCTAATTCTGCCGTATCGGTATATATGCAGCTAGTTTCTTTACTTGAGACCGTAAATGCAATGCTTACGTCATCCGATTCTATGATTGTCTTGGGCGATTTAAATCTGCCACATATTTCATGGAACATCATTGACACCGATGTTGTACCAGTTTCATATAGAGATAGTTACAATGTATTTCTGGAGGAAATGGCTGAACTTTGCCTCAAACAAATAAATATATGTCCAAATAAGTTTGGAAAGGTCTTGGATCTCGTTTACGTTGATGATGTTCCGAAGGCCTCTATTAATCGGTGTGATCCCCTAGTTTTGCCGGAAGATGCATACCATCCTGCTCTTGAGTTAAGCTACGAAATCATAAATGAAATACATAATAATAAGTCAAGTTCAAGTACTAGATATGTTTTTGCGAAAGCAAATTTCAGGAAAATTAACAAAGAACTTTCAAAGTTATCTTGGCCAATATATAGAGATGACGTGGAGCGTAGCGTTGAGCACTTTAATGATACTGTTTTCAATTTGTTTCGAAAGTATGTGCCAATACGTAATATTGTTCATGAAGAACCAATACAATTATGGTTCACTAAAGAGCTTAAAAAATTGAAAAATAAAAAGTCGCACTCTTTTAAACTGTATAAAAGAACGGGCTTACACAGTGATTACCTAAGGTACTCAGTTTTGCGGCATAGCTACTTTGCATTAAATAAGAAATGTTATAATTCATATTTATGTAAAATTAAGAAGAATTTAATTAACAATCCTAAATCATTTTATGGTTTCGTAAATTCAAAGCGTAAGGCACATGGTTTTCCGTCCGCTATGCATTATCGCAACACTGTATCTAGCGACAGCCAACTCATTGCCAACATGTTTGCTCGGTTCTTTAGGTCCAATTATTCTGTAGACTTCCCTATAAGTGGAGACTATCCGTACGAGCTTTGTCCAATCAACTCTGCTTATATTCCAGTAATATCTTCCGATGAAGTTTTACACTCTTTAAAAACCTTAAAAGCGTCATTTAGGCCTGGACCTGATCATATTCCGACCTGTTTTCTTAAAAACTGCGCTGAGAACATCTGCGAGCCTTTAACAACTCTATTCAATTTGTCACTTAAACATGGCGTTTTTCCGTCAGCCTGGAAGGAGTCTTTCATAATACCACTTCACAAAAACGGCAGCAGGTCGTCTATAGAAAACTATCGAGGCATAGCGAAACTCTCCGCTATCCCCAAATTATTCGAAGCAATTATTGTTAACCAGCTGACATATTCTATATCTTCTTCAATTACACAATCTCAACACGGGTTTTCTAAAGGAAAATCTACTATGACTAATTTATTGGAGTTTACAACTCATGTCTCAAACGGTTTTAGAGAAAATGCTCATACCGACGTAATTTACACCGATTTCAGTAAAGCTTTTGACAAAGTATGTCATTCGTTACTCATCCGTAAACTCGACCTAATCGGCTTTCAGCCCAGTCCTCTTCAATGGATCTCATCTTACCTCTCTGATAGAACACAAAGAGTTATTGTTAATAATTGTTCTTCCAACATCATTAAAGTTTCTTCAGGAATTCCTCAGGGAAGCCACCTTGGTCCGATTCTGTTCCTGATATTCATTAATGATATTTCTTCTATAATAAAACATTCAAAAATATTAATGTATGCCGATGATGTGAAACTTTTTAAAACATTGTCCTCTATCGAAGAAA
>NW_016179113.1:6794-7456 GCF_001687245.7 Rhagoletis zephyria | reverse complement strand
GACATGGAAAGGCATGTACTTGCCCATCTAATGTCTAAAAATAAATACTTGGTTTCTCGTTTTGAAAGTGAAAATTATTGTGAACGAAAATATCAGCTTATAAATTCACAGATTTTTTTCGAAGAAACAAATAACAGTACATAATGTAAGCAAATTTTTATTTAAAGATCATTTATTTCTGGAGTAGCATACTCGTATATGAACTGTGATTTCCATACCTATGTACCTATGTACATACATACACACATATGTAACTCACCTCAATAAAATGGCTTAATATTTAAAAATGTTGAACAATTTTGAAAATTTTTGAATTAAGAAAAATATCTTTTTTTCCACTCGCTGGTTTCAAATATCGTCGAGGTTTGTAATTTCAAAAATGAAAAACAGAAAAAATTTCGAGGCATAACATTAATGAAATAAATGTAAAAAACTTACAAAATTAATATCTAGATATCCGAATTATCTAATGGCTAATTTATTCACATCAAATCGGTTGTTATAGTCGCAAGTATACAAGCCATTAACGAGCGAGTTGTATGAATGACCAAACGTCATCGCTTATAGACTGATAAAACATATATCAGTGTAGATATATGTAGATATGGTATGGTGTTACTATTACTACTAGTGTTCGCACAGAGGTTGAAATTCAACCACTA
>NW_016179113.1:0-6784 GCF_001687245.7 Rhagoletis zephyria | reverse complement strand
TATCTTTATCTTTATCTTTATCTTTATCTTTATCTTTATCTTTATCTTTATCTTTATCTTTATCTTTATCTTTATCTTTATCTTTATCTTTATCTTTGTCTTTATCTTTAACTTTATGTGTGAATGTTGTCGATAAAATCAAAATTACTTGTTTTTAAATGGAAATTGTCGGTGCTTGCTTTCTACACTTTAAGCGCAGATGTACATAACTATATGCGTATAAACAAAACACGCGTAATATTTCTTAATTTTCAGTTTTATCTCAAAGTTGAAAACTTTGATTAAGATTTTTTTTCAATTTGTTCAATTCTTGTGAATTTTGCCCCAAGTTTTAAACTTTGACTTATATGGCGTATCTTATTACATTAACGAGCAATTCTGGTAAATATATATGTATATATATCCATAGGGTTCTCGGAAACTGCTCTAACTATTTTGATGAAATTTTGTACACCGAAAATGTTTTGCATTTTAAAGTTACCTGAATGGGTGGTATTATCTCCGAGAAGACTCGTATAAGGTTGCCAACTATTCCAAATTAGCTACAAATTAATTAAAACATCATAATATGGTTACCAAATGGAAGGTATTCTTAAAAATACCAAACTCAAAAATATGTTTAAAAGGGTTGCCACCTATTTAGAATCGCATATTTATTTAATTTTTTGTTTAGAAAAAAGGTAAAATATTACTATTCATAGGTACCAAGAGAAGGTTCTTAAACAATGCTTTCCCTATACACAAAGTGTTATCCCTTAGGATAATAGTGTAAGGTTGCCACTTATTTTCGATTCTACACAATATATCTTAAACCTCGCAATATGGATATCAAATTAAAGATATTGTTGACCACTTTGGTCCGAAAATATTTTCGATCAGGGTTGCCACGCTTCGATGCAATACAAATCAAAAAATCAAACATTTTGTACGTAAACTATTACGATTCTGATTTTAAACGTTGAAATTTCATTATACATTTTACGCAATTTTTTTATTTTTATTTCGGGGTAAAAAATAGTACAGCAGTTTCGAAATTTGGTATAAAATTGTTATAACTTGGCTCTCAGAGGGCCTAGAGGGCTCAAATTAAAGGTCTTGAATTGCACTAAAACGCATTTATTGTTCGAGAGATATAAAATTGTGTGCATTGTGTGGACGCACAGCTGCATGAAAACAGAAAAAAATGCAATAAATACTGCATTTTTTAAATTAAAGTGTTCAACGTTTTTTTTTCGAATTTTTAACAGTGGAATCGTGTTCCTCGTCTCAAAACCTAAAATACTTAAAAAAAAAAAAAATACATAAATTTTTTGTTTTGGAGTAAATCCGGTGAACTTTGCATGTTTTTTTCCACGAACACTATTTTTGACCAATTTTATATTTATATTTAATATAATATGTGTATAATATTTAATATTTTTTTTCGTGAAAGGGAATTATTTTAGCTTTCAAAACCATTTGTTGATGTCGAAAGCGCTACGATTAATTCGCAAGCAGTGTTCAAAAAGTACACTGTGCGGCTTGTGAAAGGACAAGGTATGTATTTTAAAATGCTGTGCATTTAAGTTCCGACTTTACTTGTTTTGGGCCACCCTAATAATTTTGAAAAACTGTCCTCTTTTGCCAGAAACATAAATGTGTAAAAATGAAAATGTAGGAAAATCAAGTTTGAAAGTTTTTTTATGAGACTTACCCAGTAGATAATTTCCGGAGCTAAAAGCCCTTCCGAAAGGCCTTGCTAAGAGTCAAGAGGTCTTCCACTTTACAATCCTTTCTCCTTTCTTTTTTTGTCTGGAGCGGCACAAATTGAAGACGGCTTCTTCTTTCGCTACCCATGGAAAGCCTTCCAGAAGGGCTTTTATAGGGCGAACTTCAGATGGCCTTTTGGAGGAGTTCTTTTAAAGTTGCTTCTTTAATTTATTAAAATCATACATCTTTGAAGTATTTGCTTAAGGTATAAATCAAATATGTGTTATTGCAACTTAAAATGTTTATTGAAATTCATTTGTGATACTACAGCAGAATTTCGGCATAAAAATCATCTTGGTGGTCAGGATTTGAGATATTACTAGAGAGAGAAGATACGTCACTGAAACTCAAAGGAATATAATCAACCACCTACTTACAAGTATTTTTGATTTCCCAAAAAACCTAATGAATTCTAAATAAATTTTGTTTTTAAAGAATTAAACTTTTATTTTATTTGAAAGTTGAGTCCTGCATAAATCACAAACAAATAAGTCAACCAGAGAGAGAGAGAGAGAGAGAAATGCATAAAAATTTGGTCTTTTTTTTTGAAGATAACTTCTCATTTAGAAATCGTACTTGCGTAGGGAGTATTAAGATATGATGTATGTATGTATGTGAAATCAATTAATACAAATGCAGTGTGGCATAATCAAAAGGCTAGCATATAAAAATATGTTTTTAGACACATTCAATTGGTAATTGTTGTTATTGTTTATCTACATTCCACATTATTATTATTAATTAATTACATATTTAATTTTTACCGATTTCTGAAATCATCTATGATCATTTACCATAAAAATATTCTACAATAATCTCGTCATTTGTTTGCTATTATAACTATGTATTGTATGTATGTATGTCTGTATGTATGTATGCATGTTTGTTTGTTTTAGTTTTGATTGAAGTGATTTCTTAATCTTAGACATCTTTTTCAGTTCTTTATGTTAAGAAGTTAGACTTAATGCGATGTTTTTTTTTTAACTGCAGCCTCAAACGTATGCATTTTTTTATGTATATTTTATTCCATAGTAATGCTAAATAAGTTATTCATATCTGAACTATCTTAAAGACTTTAATATATATATATATACGTTGATAATAAACACATGTGGTAGTAGTATATATATCAGAGTAGAGCCATGTTAAGTCATTCTCGAAAATTTCACAGTCACGAATTTTTTTTTTAGAAAAGTGTATAAATGTAAAGTACTTATGTTTAATGTTTATGCTGACACAGAAATAATGATAGGACACAATTTTTTGTATAAGGCTACATAATTTTTAAGAGTGAATACGTGAAATAAGAAACAATTGTTTATAAAGGTTATTGTATAACCAATTATCAATGTATAATAAATTGTTGCTGTTTTTATATGAGAGTGTAAATATTTACCTACAAGAGTCTAAAGTTTCAGTCCGTTATCTACTGTTGTTCTGGAGAAATTAAATATAATTGTCAATAACATGAACAAACTTAGGACATTTTGCACAGTATTTTTACGTCAGCAAGGCCTGGTGGCCTGCCTGGTTATCAGGTTATATATTACGGGTATTCTCGAAGTCTTGCAAAGCCCTTGCACGGTGCACGGATTGCAATGGTAAAAACCGGTTATCCTATGGGACAGCTTTGCAAACCGTGCAAGGCTTGCAATACTTCGAGAATACCCCTATTATATCCACTTTAAGCAGGATAGAGCGAATACCTACAAATTTTTGAGAATCACTTGATAGGGCTTTACTCGTCATATATGTATTTGTATGTACATATATAGGGTTTTTGAAAATTTATGATTCATTTGAATTAGTTTATTTTCGCCAATAATTGAATTGCCTTACGAAGAAGAGCTGCATTTTCTTTTCGATATTTTTTATTTAAAAAGTTGTTTATATTAACATACATACTGCATACAAATATACCTAAACATTTTCACTTAAATGTGCCAATTGCAATTTAACTAAATAAATAAATTAAAATCTACGATGTACACACACATCCGTTCAACATTGTGTTCCATTAGCATGTTTTCGTTTTCGTAAAAAATAGTATAGAAATAAATATTTAGCATTACATATGTACATAATCTATGATCTGCTAATATACATACATATTATAATAAGTTTATATAAACTAAATTATATATTTAAGTCAACGACTCTCATCCTTCTTTTTGTTTATATTTTCCATCAGCTATTCATTTTTCAATTTGTTTATTATGTAATTAGCAGTTAGTATCACGCGGAGCATCTTTGCTAAATTATCACTACAATATTACTAAATCGAAGAAAATGAATTACACACAATTGTAGCATTTAAATATAGGCAGAGTTACTGGGAGTAAAAGTACAACAGTACAATAAAGTGCTAGAGCAATTCACATGGGCTTCTGAGCCGACGGCATTTAATAAGACCACTAAAATGTTAACATATTGATCCTAAGGTAGAGCGATCACGTCATATTCACACCCAATGCACGGCTTGAGTACTCATACACCACATAGCTAATGGAAACTGCCGGAAGCACTTTGATAAAGTTTGGTGTAATGCCTCGATACAAACCAAATATGCCCTCATTATGTAGATTTTGCGAAAGACACCAAACATGTTGTCGTCGTTGATTGCAACCGCTTGTCTTAGTGGTATGCCCACTGATGGTTGCTTATTTTTGGTCACAACTGAAAAAGTCAAAAATTAAACTTAAAACTTTCAAGCGCTTAAGCGAAGAATTTTGCTGATAATTGTATACCTTGCGCTTGAAGTCGTGTCCGTACCAAAGCCAATGGATAGGAGCACACCTGTCCCAAGGTGCTAGATGCACTGCCGCAAGCCAAAAGAACGAGAAAGCTTGGCTGCTCCGTATTATGACTGCTCAAATACTTTTTCTTCAAGGTTTCATACACTGCCAGATCAATGCCGGCGTAAGGAATAATGCCCAACATATTCGGAATGTAACCACGATAAAAGCTTCGTACACCCTCCAGTAAATAGATCTTCTTCGCAGCATCCAAAATGCCGGTATACTGACCGGTCTTGCGCAATGCCAGCCGGGTTTTTAATACTTCCATTGGATAGATGATAGTTTGTGAAATACCACCCGCCGCTGCACCCGCCATGAAGCGTTCGCCAATCGTCATCTGTCGCTTCTCATCGCCCCTTATGAGCCGCTTAATCTTTTCATATGCCGCAAATTTGATTGCCGACTCGGGCGCTATTTTCAAAACGTTAATGCCATTGCCGCGCCACATACTACGGATGCCGCCCTCGTTCAGCATATATCTTAAACTATCAGAGATTCCGGTTTTATGTGTTTGAACCTGTTTGTGTCAATTTCAGGATATTTAAAAACTATTAGTTTACCAATATTCGAAAATACATATTTAAAGCAAAGAAAGTGGAAAAAGCAGCGGAAGAATAAAAACTCATGTGTATATTTACCTGCAAGAACACTTTTATCCTATCTAATGGAGCTGTGCATGTACGCGACACTGCACCCGCGACACCGCCTGCAGCCAGGTGACGCCACCACATGCCGGTCTGCATTTCACTTTGCGTGAAATCATCAGGTACATTTAAATCTTCGCCAATGTCAAGGTACTGAAAAAGCAAAAACAACAAAAAAAATTGTATTATGCAAATTACATACTACATGTATAGCATTTAAATGTATAAACAGTCAGCCTCAAAAATATGGATACCCGACGTTTTGACGATTTTCTTTATTAATATTTTCCATACCAATTTTTTTTTATAAAAATATTACATTCAACAGAAAAAATCATCATAATAAATTTTTTAAATTTCATATAGAACTCAGGAAAATTCAGGAAATACTAAAAGCATTTCATCAAAATTTTCCACTTTTTAATTCCATTTCTTAGAAAAATTTTGCTGTTTTGTAGCCCATTAGAATAATAAGGTCAAAGTTTCAAGTCTCTAAAAATACCGTTGAATTTTGAGATTTTTTCTTGTCATGGTGTGTTTCGCATTTTCTTCCCATATAATGCATGAACAAAATACTATTTTTATATAAAAAAAATGCGCAACACCCTCGACAAAAAAAAAATCTACAAAACTCTGCATCCCTAAAATTTTTTAGAAATGGAATTGAAAGGTTGAAAATTTTGATGAACGAGTTCTGTATGAAACTAAAAAAAAAAAATGATTCTGCTGGTTTATTGCACGTTGCAAACCATATTTTTATAAAAAAATAACAAAAAATTTGGTATGTATGGAAAATATAAATAAAAAAACGTAAGTGTATTCATATTTTTGTCTCTGAGTGTAGGTATGTATGCATCGATAGGCAAGTTTGAGACTTCTACTAAAATGAACGACCATGAATACATTTGCGCTTGAAAATTAAGAAAACTATAGGCACATTTTCCTACATACATACATATCTATTCGTGCATACATACATATGTACATATATGTAGGTATGTTGTTTTTAGCAAAAATGTTATATTCTATATATCGCACTACCAGACGCTGCAGAATAACATATGGGCATATCCCAAAAGGGTAAACCAAGAGCGAAAATACTTGTTTAAAAAAATAAAACCATTCGCCCCCGACAAATCGAATTTAAAATTTTATTTGTGTTTGAAATTTGTCGCGTCCGTAACCGTGAAAATGTCAATTAAATAATACACAATAACTTCTCCCAGCAATGCACAAGCTGCAGTTTTAGATTAAGCTCATAGTTTATGTACGATGAGAGTGAAGAGAAGCCGAGAAGGAGTGTCATATAGGTAAATGAAACAAACCAACGCCAAAGACTTTTCTGGGAGAAATTAATTTTAAATTATAAAAATGTTTGAATTGAATATTTATAATAAATTTTAAATAAAATTTCGTTGGTGCTAATGAGTTTTCCTACAGGAATAGTACCAGAAAATGTATACATTGTCATAATACATAGAAAGCTTTCCAAGTTGGAAAAGTCTCGATATCACGAGGTGCTAATTAATATAAACAAATTTACGCCTGTGCCAAGTTTTTATTGCATGCAGATATGTAAGTACAAACGTATAG
>NW_016179112.1:0-7449 GCF_001687245.7 Rhagoletis zephyria | reverse complement strand
AGTCCGTGCACTGCTCTGAACTCTTAAACGCTATAAAAAGTTTTATTATAGATTGAATTGATGGATGGCAGGCTTATAAATCAGATATTTTTCTTTAAAATGCAGCTGCGAATCGGTAATAGTTTCAACAATGACAAGGTTGTTAAAATATTTAAAATTACACTAGAAGAGCGATTCAAAGGCATAGTACATAACAAATGTACGTGTTTACAGAATATATTATTTTTTATCATACACGAAAATTAAAAACAACTTATTGTTAGTCATATTTGTGGGATTTAATGGTGGATTGAAGTGAATATATAACCTATCCTTCCCAAACGACAACCTCACCCACTGCCCATCAAAGCTTGGTAGTCCCTGTTATCGCTAACGAGTCTCTGTCGACAGGTGCGAGGCGGTATACCCTCGCTTAAGGCTGAGCTTCTGTGGTTGGACTGGACACGGACTGCACGAGACACGTATCGACGAACGCTCAAGACGACACGAACTTGTTGATGGACCTCAATCTTCGCGTTAAAAAAACGGAACAACAAACCCAGAGTTTTTCACCTGGCAGTAGATTTTAAATGCAAACCCTCCCAGGATTCCGACATCCACTCACTGCTCTGGTCGTCGGATGAGAAGGATCGCAACTGAGTCATCTCAGTTTGGGATCGGAAAATTCTGGGAGACCAGCTGCAACCGAAACAGCTAAAGTGCCTTAAGGACATGCCAAACCCGATAACGAAAAGGACAGGGAGCGTAAGAGGAAGATGGGGTACAAAAGCTCTCGTCGATTCCCCGCGAAACTGCGAGAGCGCGACCCCGCCACTCTGACGCCGAAAGATAAGGCTCTTCGGAAGAAGCATTCCTATATGGTACGGAAGTATGAGCGACTCCGTGCGGAGAATGCCTCGAATGCTTCCGGAAATGAGGCCGCTGTCTCTGGAGAAGCAGACCTGAAAAAGGAGACGAGGTATCCAAACCCCCCTCCGAGGCCGATAGCAGTCTGCCAACGAAGAAAGCTACTCCCTCGTCCGCTGGTGGGACTAACAAGCCGTCGCGAGGCTAGTATTCCCACGGTTGAACAGGGAGAGGGCCTCGAAATCGGCAGCTGCTGCGGCCTTCGGTGGCAAGGGTACAGCGTGAGCAGAAGCGGATTAAAACCACATTAAGCTTATGCTCGGCGCCGGCGCTCCTGGTTTCGATCATAGACCGGAAGGAGATATTCTAATGAACAAATGGTTGCTGCTGGAAGAAAAGATTATGAGGGCACGACTTGGAGAAATCCAGCTTACCAAAAACATCAACATTGGTGTGTTTGATAGAGCCTAGTCGCAGAAGGGAGTCAAAGTTGTTGGATGCGGTAACAAGGAGTCGTTACTTTCCTAAAAAACTACCACGGCAACCAAGATGAACTTTGGGCCTACGCACGACTGGAAGTTGTTGTTGTGTAGATCCCGCTCCATCGTTGAGGACGAGACCGCACTAGCTCTAATTAAATGTCATAACGTGGATGTCATCCCTTACGACTGGACGATTGTCCGAGGCCGCGCTCGCGACAAAGGTAACTGCAAGGACCTGTGGATCAAGATCGGTCCACAATACTTGCAAGCCCTGCGATGCAAATCCGGCTAAATTAGATATGGCATCGGTCACCTTAAGGTGATCATCCCCGATGCTGAAAGTGAATCAAAAAAGCCTAAAAGTGGTGCAGATTAATCGAACTTATCTTCATACATGTCATACGATGTATCCGATCCCCCGTCAATATCCTTCAAAAAACTCACCGCTTGACGCAAACGCACACCACACGGCGTGGAACAGCTCGAACATCAACTATAGAGGTGAGTCGCTTTTTAGTTACTTATTATCCACAAAATTTACCATCTGTAACAAGGGTAATCACCCACTTTCTATAATAGAATAAGGGAGAAGGTTATAGATATAAGTCTTGTAACTAACTCGAACAATGTAAAGGTTGACGGCTGGCGCGTCTCGACAAAATGCTCTTTTTCTGATCACTATCGCATCGTATTCTCCATTAACCTAAGCAAACTGATACAAAAACCTTATCGAAATCCTCGTAGGACAAATTGGAACCTTCTTGGTAACACACAATGTGGTGGGCGGCCGAACTAAGGCGGCTCAGGACAGCAGCTAGGAAGACTTTCAATAAAGCGAAGTTCACTAAGGACGCGTAGGACTGGGACGAATATCGTCGCAGCTTCAATGCGTTCAAGAAAGAGGTAAAGAAGGTTTCGTGGTCCAAATTTTGCGAAGACTTCGAAACGACTACTGAAGCCGAACGACTAAGAAGGTGCCTCTCGAAAAACCCGGCTCCCGGTATCCTGGAAAAGCCACGAGGATGGCACACCGAAAGAAGCGTTGAAACACTAGAACACCTTATGGACGTCCACTTCCCTGGCTGCGGTGACGCAGGGAACACATGCACTCCTGTGACAGAACACCCTAGTACCCACAGGCAAGGCAGTCCAGTTGACGAAATTATCACTGCAGATAAAGTAGCATGGGCTATCAGATCCTTCCAACCCTACAAATCTGCGAGGCCGGATGGAATCTTTGCAGCCATGCTACAATGAGCAAATGAGCGCCACAGTAACTCCCGGCTAACGACAATCTATAGGGCGAGTCTCCTCCTAAGGTATATCCCAAATCTATAGACAGAGGTAAGAGTTGTCTTCATTCCCAAAGCAGGAAAGACGGGCCACACAACTGCAAAAGATTTTAGACCCATCAGCCTCCCGTCAATTCTTCTCAAAATAATGGAGAGGCTTCTGAGTCTGCAGATCACGCAACGCCTTACTCCTGAGAACTTCAGCGAGGCTTAACATGCCTACTGCAAAGGTAGGTCGGTTGAAACAACTCTGCATGAGGTTGTTGGAGGCATGCACTGAACCACAAGGAATATGCGCTGGCAGCCTTCTTGGACGTGGAACGCGCCTTTAACAATGTTAATTTGGCATCCATATACTGCTTCATGGTGGCCGTAAGGCTGGACCCAATGACCACTCTCTGGATCGACAATATGTTGAGCACCAGAATCACCAATGGCTCCTTGGGAACAGCAGAGGTAAAGAAACAGCCACACGTGACAGACCTCAAAGGGGGGTGTTATCCCCCCTGCGGTGGAACCTCGTGCTAAACGAATTCCTGCTCCGCACATCGAAAGTCGCTAGGATCGTTGCTTATGCGGATGAATTAGTCATTCTAATCGTGGGGAAATTCCTTCCCCGATCAGCGAGATTCTATAATCTGCAATTAGCGATCTGGCAGGATGGGCAGAAAGAAACGATCTAGGTGTTAATCCCACGAAAACCGAACTTGTTCTCTTCATCAAGCGATCGAAAAATTAATATTGGGAGATTTTACATACAAAAAATGGTTAAAGTTGATTTTTTTAAGAAACAATATTAGATAGCTTTTACTCATTTAGGATAAATGAAAAAGAATTCAGGTAAGATGGTGTTACCAAAGCAGCTAGATTTTCGCATCGGGGGTTCTTAGTGTCAAAATTATGTATTTGTTGTAATTCTTAATATCATCATGCGTAAAATTTGTTAGTGGCATTTTTGGTGTTTAACTTCCGCTATTACTTTATATGAGTTCGCCTTGGAATAAATTATATTTCTTTATAAAAAATAAAAAAAATCAACCAAAAATGGGCCCGAATCATGGCATCCGCGATCGAATGAAACACAATTCGAATCGAATGAAACAAAATGACAACTGTTTTCTCTCAAATAAATTTTGAACTGAAAAGGCCATGATTCAATAATGAAAGGTTTTGTAAAGGCGCTGGCCCAATGCAGGCTTGCTTTGCTTGCTTCGCTTTGAGAACTGTCAAAAGTTATTTGGAATATACTAAAACGTATGAAGGGTGGCCAAATGGCAGCTTTGCTTTACTTGCTTTAAGCACCTCAAAGTTTCAAATAGGCAAATGTTTTATTTGAAAGCGTTTCGTAGGCTTTTGACAAAGATATGTTCCCGTTCTAAATCATTTCAAACAAAATATATATGTATAATATTAGTAATTCAAATTTTAATAAAATGTAGTCCATGTCTCCATATTTTTATTTAACATGTCGCTGGCTCAAAGTGAAAAGTTGCTAAGTCCATTTTTACAAATTTTACAGGAGCTTTGAATACAACATTTTGCGTGTTTAAAGCATCAAAAGGATTCGATCTCTGTTAAAAAATTTCGTATTATTTTGGCCTTATTGCATATTCGGGGCCTCTTTTGGACTTATAAAATGTATCTTTTATTGAATATAAACGAGATAAAATAAAACAAGTACCTTAATCCTTAATTTCTCTTACTTTCTATATCAAAATTTTAGGCTTAATAAAATGTAGACTTATAAACTTTTCACACCTAGCTGGCGATATTTATGATGTCAAACTACTGGTAAGTCATCTTTTGAAAAATCGATTTTTTTTTTTGAGTTTGTTGTTTTTAATAAATGTACATATAGTTATATATGTATGTATAATGATTGAAATACAAAAATTAATTCACATTCATTTAAAAATAAATCTGAAAAGATTGTTTCGTATTTCTTTTGTTTAGTGTAAGGTAACAGACCTTGACTTTTTAACTACACAGCTGGTTGCTTTGACAGCGTTCCAAGCCGCCATTTGGCCAAACGAGTTTTTGAAATAAATCAAAGCAAATTAAAGTAAGCAAGGCGTGCAAAGCAAGCCTGCATTGGGCCAGCGCCTTAAGAAAAACTTTCTCTCACTCTTATTTTATCAGTGACACTCCCACCGTACTCTCAAAAACCAAAACCGTGATATTTCTTTCTAAAATTCTTTGAAAGTTTTAAGCACATTTTTAAACTTTTAGTAGTGAAATTTTTACTTTTTGAATTTTAGAAACGTTTGTTCTTCATTCGCTGGCTAGCCGTTGGACTACAGAAATTCAATATAGGCTAAAGAGACGAAATTCTCTTAAATGCCGAAATGTATGAAGTCGCTGTAAAGTAAAGCGCGCAATGGTTCTGGTAAATGAGTCAAGGCATTGACCTACACAACTCAATCCTAGTGCTTCCGAATTAGACTTTGACGCAATATGATATTGGCAAACTGTAACAATGGGCTCGGTTTAGTCACTGGCGCGATGTTGTAATTGCACGTTTACGGAACTTCTCATTTGACGGTGTATGTAGATCGCGTTCTTGTCGCAATCGTTCAGTAGCTGTATACCCTTTTCGTTCTTCCTGAATTCGACCAGCACGATTCGCCAATCGCGACTGTGTTAGCCAATGTTTGATATTCTGATCGGCGGCATAATGTCTCCCGAACACTAAGGGCCAGTTTTCCACTGCACGGCTGTGGTTTAAACTCAGATTAATCGCTCGATCTGGTCACGACAAACGCAGTTTACATGATCAAAGTTTAAACTTACACTGAAAAACTGGCCCCAGAACTGGCCTAGAAGTGCGCGTTAACGCATTAGGAGCAATCGAGGGATAACCGCGAAAGAAAAGTAAGCGCCAAATGTTTTTATTTGGCGTCTTTGTTATCAAAATTATATAAATTTTCCACAAACAAATAATTTCTTCATATCAATCAATTTAGAAGGCAAAATAGACAGAAAAAAACAGCTCAAAGTGGTGCATCCATTCTTAAGTTATACGCGGTCTGACGTACACAACTTTGGTATATACGTACATACAAATATTTAATATTTAATATTTAATATTTATTTATTAAAACAATCAGAGGTTGTATTCGATTTAAATAAGCGTGTTCTTCCTCCTGCTTCCCAGAGACTTCCCTGTGCTACTTACAAAACCTTTAATAATTGAATCATGTGAAAAGGCGAACTCGCTACCAAAACCTGTAAAGAAAATTTCGATTCGAATTTGATTCGATCACGGATGCCTTGATTCTGGCACTGTTTAACATTAAAACACACAATTACTCTGCACTTCACAATTTTTTGATTAAAATTAGTTTTTGAAATTTTTTGATTAAATTTAGTTTTGTTTTGCAAACAAAAAATATTTCCATAAATAGTTGATAGAGATGCAATTACACTTTTAAATTAGTTAACTTTTCATATTTATTTAAGGTATGTTCCATGATAAAATATGTGCTCACTGCGTTCATTTAAATCTCTTTGATTTCTTTCGGGAAAATATTGGTAGATTTGTAGTTTTTGTTGGTAAAAATGATAGAAAATTAAATACAGCTAAAAAGTTGTAACTAATCTACCAATAAAGTGGTAAAGTCCGTGCACTGGTCCAGAGAATCGCCGAAGGTAATTGGTAAAATTCTGCCCATTCCAGTAATGCACAAAATAAACCACACAAATATTTTTGCAAATACCAACCAGTACAAATAGGAATCGAATAAGAATCTTATTTGTACCTACTTATTTTGTATTTCCGCAAATATTTGTATGGTGAATTTTGCGCATAAGCAACGAGTTTTTCTAAAAGGTATTTGATATAATGGCGAACAGTTGGACCCATCCAAGAAACAGCATGAGGGTAAAACTAATATTTAGGCCGGTTCTGTAATTCCCTTCCGAGTGAATTTGAGTCAAGTTCGCTGAAAATTCAAATTGGCAGAGGTTGAAATTAACTGGAAGTGAATTGCAGAACCTGCTTGATTATCCCAATTTGGCAAGGCTACTCACAGTCCTGACAAAGTGACATACTACATCAAACCAGATACGTTTTCTGTTATATGTGCAAAGAAGCCTACCAAAATTTGAAGCGTTCTACCATCCTACCTATGAGAAAAAAAAACCTACCAATTTGGTAGGAAAAGCCCAAAACGGCAACCCTGCATACGCTATTAACTTTATTTTACAGCAGCAACACTCTTCTTTCAATATTAAATTTGTCGATCGCTTAATTGGTGCTCGCTGTGCACATTTACACATTTTTACAAGCACTGGAACATATGTTTTTATACGTGATTTCATACATTCATGTGCATTTCTTCATACGATTACATACCTACATATTCATGTGGCGGTTGCAAGATAGGAACCACTTCGTTTAAGCTGTTAATCACTTAACTTATGCACAGACGTCTGCGACACAAAGAATGTGGCTTGCAACAACTTTTTAATTTATTATCCAAGCAAATACAAGTGCCTTTCAATAAGCAAACATACTAATGCTTTGTATTTTGACGTTTTGGAATGCACCCATTTTAAATTATATTCAATAGTGTGTAATGAATGGATATGAGTAAACTAGTAATAATCCCCGAAAATTGGGGTGCTCCGTGGTCTAAAAAATCTGCAAATTTCTTTATTATAAAAACATATTGCATTGCTTTTGGTAAATAGTTAACTTTGAAACATTGGTATTTTTCCAAGATCATCCTCTATTCAATACGTGTACATATCTGGCCATGCGTAAAGCAATTCTCGTGCTAGGGTCTGACCTTGAATCTTATTCATTGTTATTGCTATTTGAATACAAA
>NW_016179111.1:0-7450 GCF_001687245.7 Rhagoletis zephyria | reverse complement strand
GTTTTGGTTTTTGTATGCCATGTGGACAACGTTAATTGATTTTATTGCCTAATTTTCTGGGAGGGGTCGAGCGAACGATATTACTGAGTTGAAAGGGGGCCTAACCAATATTGACCATTCACGCCATCTATTCACTCATTCATTTGAGAAACTGTCATTGAGTAGAAAAGCACATACATACATACATATTGCACCAACTTATGTTTACATCAAAGTTGGGGTTTTAATTTCTCATTCTCATGCCTCTGCAGACTCTCCTGCTTCGTTAATTTAACGGTTGAGTGAATTATTATGTATTTTTGTGAAGAAGAGACTGTTTCTGTGGTTGTGCTTTTGAAAATACACTATAGAGTTTAGAAACATATTTGGCTCTGATAAAGTTTACAAATAACTTTAAAGAGACTTGGAAATTAACGCAGATTGAATTTGTTGGTTTTGGTTAACTTTTCGACGAGCAGGGTGGTGATGATTTATTTTGGAACGTATTTCCCAAAAGGCAAATTTTTATTTTTGTTACCAAATAAGCTTAGTTTCCAGCTCTCAAGAAAAACCAAACTTTTTTTTTAGAAAAACGTGAAAAAAAACGTTCAAGAAATAATAGATTGGCGCTTACCCAATATGTTAGTGATCGCTATTAGGAAACTTTTTGTTTATCTTTTGATATTGCGTTGAACAGGGCTTGAACCCAGTCCCTGCGGAATGGTAACGCGCACTGCTAACCACTATACCACAGCGGCTGCTTCTCAACTTATGTCCTGTTTAAATGCTTTTAAAAAAATATCTATATATATATATATAATCTTCCATACACTTAAACTGGGTAAATCCTTTTGGGTCATTCCAGCGAAGAAGACACCGCAGGTAAAAAAATAAATTACATAGATTGTGTTTAAATTTGTGAAAACAGTAAAGCAGTTTGAAAAATTCTTTAGAAATAGATTTTTATCGATTTATTTTTCACTTTTTTCTCTATTTTTTGTTGTTATAAATGCTCATATAACATGCTGTAAAATTTGTTCCTCAAGTTTCCATGACATTCCTCATGTACTAAAATTAGCAGTGCAAAAAATCAGGGACCAAAAATAACTGTTATCTCGAATTTACAAATTGAAAACGTTGCCCGAATTGTGAAATTTGACGAACACGTCGTTTCATAACAGTTATTAGATGAAAAATATTTTTTAATTCGCCAATAAGAGTTATAATCCAAGGTTTATTTTTACGTTGTTTGATAACAGTTATTTCCCAACGTTTATTTTACGCAGTCTGATAAACGTTGTAAGATAAGAATAATGACGAAAATGGAGATGGAGACGAAGATAAGGACGATGAAAATAAAAGTGAAGGAGCAAAATAACTGTTCAAGCAACGTAAAAAATAAATGTTGGGAAATAACTCTTATTGGTGACGGGCAACATATTTCTCCTGCATAACAGATATCAGACAACTTAAAAATAAACGTTGGGTTTTAACTCTCATCGGCGAAATAAAAAATATTTCTCATCTAATAACTGTTATGGAGCAACGTTTTTCCGATAAAACTTATAACTGTTATGTCCCCGCAAAAAATAACTACAGTGAAACCCGCTTAAGTACCCACCGGGTTAAGTACCTAACCCGCTTAAGTAACCAACATTTTTGGGCAATGTGAATTTTTGAATGTAATCTTAAGAAAATCCCTCTCTTATGTACCGCCCGCTTATTTACCCAACCCGCCTAAGTACCTAAATTTTTATTACCCCATTTACATTTTTACCCATAATTTTCCCGTTTTAAGTGCTCTTTTAAAATTCCTAAAAACATTTGCATATTTTGAAATTCAGTGGCGGCAAAAAAATTATAAAAAATCAATGGCAATTTTTAGCTACTTGAAACTTGCAAAATATTACACCAAAATTGAATGGGCTATAAAAGTGTAAACTCAAAAAATTTTGGTGAATTTTTTTCTTTAAGTGTTCTATAAAATTTTGAGCTTAGGTTTACATGGTATTTGTCAGGGAATGAACTGAATTGAAAAATCTTAAATAATGCTACGGTCTTGGTTTTAAACTACGTATACTTTATTAAACGTTCATGTTTTATTCAAGGATTTACATATTTATGTAAGTTAACAAAAAGATGTAACTACATCAATAATTATGTTCGCTTAAGTACCCGTATCGACGTACCCAACCCGCCTAAGTACCTCAAAAGCTTACATTTTTCGTGAGGTACTTAATCAGGTTTGACTGTATACCAAAAGAAAGTACAATTAGAAAAATAAACTTTTAAAGAATAAAGTGGTACTTAAAATTCTACTAACTACATTCGATAAAGCCGCTGTGAACGAAATATTTATAGTTGGTCTAAAACAGGGAAACGAATCCCACAACACAGAGGAGCGGGTGTCATCGTTGTTCCATCCGTCACTCTTGGAAAATGTAAATTTCTTCTGTAAATTACATAACCAAACTTTATACTTCATCAGTTTCTTATTAAATCTGATATGACATGATATCTGACATCAAGTGCTAAATAATTGGCACTTGTCAAAATAATACTTAAATAGACATTCCTTAAAGTTTCAGCAAATACGAGTTAAAATGCTCCACGCGTCAATTTGGAATGCCCTTGTGGCCTTTTCCGGTTTTTTTTTTATATTTAGTTTCCACAATTTTGCAATTAAAATACAGTTAATTCTTTTACCAAAGCTATATAAATTCAAGTTTCAAACCTTGCAAAAAATTAAAACAACAAAAAACAATCATCAAATTTTCATCAAAATATCCAAATGTTTTTCTAAAAAAAATTTGAGTATGCAGTTGTGTAGCTAACCCAATTTTTAGTTTAACCCGCATCCATCGGAAATTTTCTGTAACACAAATTACGTTGTGCATCAATTTGATACATATGGAAAAAGACCCTAGTATTCAATGAAGTTTTGGGGTTTTTTTTGTATTTTTTATTACTGACCAACGTTTATCCATTTTCTGATAATAAGAATAAAAATGCTTGAAAGATATACACGCATTTGTCGCAAAAAATCAATTCAAAACATTAACTATTTGTTTTATTATTTTAATATGTTTTCGAAATTTGCATCAATGACGATGGATGCGGGTTAAAGTAGCTAAAATTTACTTTTGATTTTTGAAAATTTGTTTAGTCTTCAGTAGTTGTTACCGTATAACGCGTGCTCGCATTTTTTTGCTGGTCGAAATCTTTGTCTACCATGCCGATGCTGCATATGAAATTTTCTTGCTTAACCGGCCATTAGACCCATAAAATATGAGATGAAATTAAATTAGTTTTTGTCTTGTCCCCACATGTGATATGGCAAGGACTAATTAAAACCTAATTGTACTCCTTTGAGAGACTGGTCCGGATCTACATCCTTAAGTGATTAGCGGCGAACTTTTTTTAGGCTATGTATACCTATATGTATGTGTGCAAAACTATATATGTATTCACATGTGTTTGCATGTTGCTGTTGCTGTTTAATGTCCCAACAGTTGTGTTAACAAATTGTAAACCGTTTGCCACAATTGTCGTCTACATAACAACATCGAGAGTGCATAATTTATGCAATTGGTTACAATTTGCACTATTTGCACTACAGCGAAACAACACGAGCACCACAACTACACAAATAATAACAACAACTGCTACCACTAAAGCAGCTAGTGATCCCAAAGGTTTAATGTGTATGTACGAGTATGAAGTTGGTGAGGAAATACATAGACACAAAAGGCAGATATGGATATGTGTACTCGTATCTATATACATATCTATGTATGTGCAGATACATTACCGAAAACTATACATTTGCATATGTGTACACTAGGAATTTCGGGATTTGTAATTTGCAATAATAGAAACTCGTTTTCTTGTCAAGTTTTGCCTATATTTTTTCCATTTAATAAAAAATATTTTTTATTTTTTATAAATCATTATTCCTATAACACCGCGCGATAGTAAATTTTAAACACGAAAATCAATACATTTGCGAAACCATCCCCTCAAATATAGTAAAATGCGTTTTTAGTTTTTGACTCTGAGTCAGTAATTTCAAAATGATTTAAACAATTCAGAGAAATGTGCTAAGAGAATAAGTATGGGTATCAAATTAATGAGGAAATCCTGCAGAATTTAAGCAGACTTAAGTTTTTAGTGCATAAGGACTGGTAAGTATTGAGAATGTCCATTTAAAATTTTATACTTGAAATTTCGCAATATTTGGTTTTGAAAAAATTATATGTTAAGGACTTATATAAACTCGATAAAATCCTTGAATTTCGTCCTTCTAACTTTATCAGCTTAAAAAATTACCTATTCGTCCTTGTGAATCCAAAAAAATTTAACTTTTTTTAATTCTAAAGAAATTTTCTCTTGCATTTCATATTTTAAGTGATTTTTAGAATCAACCATATCTTTGAAATTACAAAGTCCTTTCAAATAAATCCTGACGTCAGAGTGGAAAAATAAAAACGCCACTTTAAATAAAAAAGTAGGTTTCAAACACATTTATTTATTATTTATTTTTAGGTAGGAGAGATAGAAGCACTTTTTTCGATTTAAGTTGTTGAAAAGTAAAGAATATCTAAATCCCGGGTTTAATCCCGGGATACCGGGATTATGATAGCGAGTCCCGGGATCCTAAAAAGCGAAAAAATTAACATCCCTAGTGTACACATGTGTATACATATACATATTTGTTTGTATTCTCAATAAAACTGAATGAGATTTCGCAAATATATAGAAAATATATGTATATTAAGTAATTTTCATTGTGGGGTAGTATCATTCAGCGGCAAAATTAAACTAAAAAATATTTGGAGTGTAATAAAGTCGCACAATCAATAAATTTATTATCATAAGCTGCTTCATACTATTATGGTAAATGATAAATTTTTAATAGTTTCACAAGTCAAACATTTTTTTAGAAATATTTTTTTCGCAAGGCGAGGCCAAAAATTAGTGTTCTTAGAAAGTTAGAAAAGTTTTAAATTTCTAGTGCACTTTAGGACATTTAATAATGATGTTGTAATGTAAGCTCAAGAAGGCTTCCAGCGCACAAATTTGAGCTTGTCAATCTAGTTCATCTATAAACACATACATAACTATATGTATGCAGGTACATACATATATGTACTACTTGCTGGTATTATCTACGCCTTTGTATTTGTATTTATATGTTTAATTTTTTTTTTCTTTTCAAATTTTTCCTTTGTCCTTTTAGCTGTTATTTTGACGAAAAATTCACTTACAAACTTTGACAAATGAAGTACTTTTATTTTCTCGACAGCAGCTGTCAATTTGAAATCCTTTTGACACAAATTTTGCTTTGGTAACACAAGCAGAAATCTATAATCTTGTTTACGCACAAAGCATAGTGTACTGCAAGCAGTTTGCGCTTATGCGTAGCGTATAAATAAATGTGTTAGTGAGTGTGTTGACAGGGTAAAGTTCGAGCCTGGTTTGTTGGTGGCTGTTGGTTGCTGGTTTATGGCGTCAGTGCGTATGAGTAATAATAATAAATGGTTAAAGAAATACGCTTGAATTGACAATGATTCATCAAAGTGAATTTAGCGTTTGGTTTATTTATTTTTGATTAAATATACGTAACATATGTACATGCAAGCAGGTATATATGGACATACATATGTATGTATATGCATCTAAGTCAGTGGTGCACATGGGAGTCTCCGGCAGTTACTCGGCTTTCACTTACAAGTCGTGTGCGCGCAGCAGCGAATTATAGCGTTTTCTTTTCTACAAAAAATGTTGCCTTTTCATTGCCCTCTCCTTAGTATTTGCGCGTAGAAGGCACTGAGAAGGCAACATTTTTCGGTAGAAAAGGAAACGCCATTAGTTTGAGTTTGCTATGCACGCATATTAAGACAAAAATGTTGCGTTGGCAATGGTGGCTCTGTCGACGCTGTGCTCCACTGATCTATGTGCAAGTGAAATATGTGTGCAACCAGAATTCATTAAAATTATAAAAACTTATCATGTACAAAAGAGTTTCTGCTCCATCAGTCTATCATGTTTTTGGATAAAATATTAAAAATTTATTCCAATCAGTGTATAGAGATAAATATACAGTGACTCAAACACATGACCACGTGTTGATTTTTTTGTTAGTTTTCGTGAAGGTTTTCGAGCTAATTTTTTATTTTTTTTATATTTTTTTTTAATTACCGTGCAAGCTTTAGCCATAACTATATAAATCACAGTTTCAAACTTTATACAAAATTTAGGAAAATTCAACAAATTTTCATCAAAATTACAACCTTTTAATCTGAATTTTTAGAACAATTTTGGGTATGCAATTTTATAGCCCATACAATTTTAGTCTGACGAAGTGCAAGTATCAAACGGCTAAAAAATCGCGTTGATTTATGAGACCCACGCCTATGAAATGGAAGGAAATATTTTTGATTGAAAAACGCAGAAATATGGCCTACCAAATCAGGCATAATAATAAAACATAATTTAAACAAAAATATCTGTAGGTAAATAGATCGACGAAGAAGTGCGAAAGCGGAAAGCTAATCAGATTCAGATTCTGATCCGATTAATATTCCCAAATTATTGTGGCTGCCCTTATTCAATACTGGTAGGAGGAACCTAAGAGTGCCAAGGACATATTGTGATACTTTGATTTGATCCTCGAGGAGGTCTGCTTCACTTTTTAGTCTGAGCACCTAGAGGTTTTTGTCGCCGTTAAGGGTAGTCTCTATGATCATCATGCAGATCATCTTCTGAACCTTAGTTAGGTGAATACTTATTGTACATAGACTTATCCAGGGACAGCCACATCCAGTGGTTAACTAATTTGCAAGTGTATAGGATTGTTATAGCCTTCCTGCTGCGCTCTTCCCCTTGCCCTGCCAGACTACTTTTCTGTACAAAATGGCGACCAGATATCTTTATAGTACCAAAGCTTCTTAATTTTTACTACTCTTTTTGAAAGTTGCTGATTTTTGACTGCTAAATAACCGCTTACTTAATGTCTAGATATAATTTAATCTACGCACATTATTAAATTGCATAGGCAACCTGATTCGCATCAAAGCCTCATGACTGCTAAGCTGCTCACTCTATTCCTTTATTTACTGCGGACACTCTCACTCAAACAAGCCTCTCACTGCTGTCATTCATCGTACTTGTCTGCCGTCATTTTTCGGTGCTACTATCCACTTACTACTTAGCCATACTCCATCATAGCTGCTACATTGTCTTTCGCTTTTGTTTTAAAATTATGTAGGTAATTTTATTACCAGCAACTGTTAACAATTGTTATTGGGCCTTTTGTTGTTGTTGCTAATGTAACTTGTTTATATAAGCGTTCATTTCGTTATGCTTGCTCTTTATTCTGTTTTTCGTTTTTTTTTTTTCTGCGCACTCTTGTTTACATTGTTTGCTGTTTGCTGCCAAGTTCTTTTCACACGGCTACTTTCTACTATTG
>NW_016179109.1:4015-7450 GCF_001687245.7 Rhagoletis zephyria | reverse complement strand
CAATATTATTTATTATATAAAGATGTGACTTCCAATTTAGCGCATGCTTGGTAGAAAACGGTATCATTAAATTCTTTCTAAAGTCGATTGATCGTGGTATGTAGTAAGTAAGTACATTGTATGTATGTGTATGTACATATGTACATATATGTAATGGAAGTGTTGCCGAAATAATTAAGTTATATGTTGTTTGTTTAATATAAAACAGTTTAATCTTTCCGTAATTTATTTTTATCGGATGGGCCTATAACACCAACTCTTATTAACTCATAATTAAAAAGCCTAGTGCTAATTTTATATACAGCTATGTGACTTATCTGAACTGTAAACCATTGTAAGTCTGATTAAATGCACGAATAAAGATTTAATGTAGATTACAAAATAAATAAAATAAAAAAGTGTCTAATTTATACAAAAGGTACACAGCTTAATTTTAGCCAAAGTTTTAGAGATATCAACTTGAGATTTGGAATGATTTTTAAGAAGAACATACGGTTCATTATGGTTATGAATAACTATTTCCAACTAGTGTCAAAGCGGGCTAGTTCCGAACTATCCCCAAAAAGACTAGTTACGGACATTTTTTTCCGGAGTAAAACCAAAAAAAATGTTATGACATATGTATATAAATTAAGAAATATAGGTTAATTGGACCTTTTTTATACCAAAATGGCCGAACTATCTCTAAAAAGACTAGTGGGAGTATATTTTTTCTGGAGTTTTTCATTCATTCAAAACGACTAACTCCACAGGATTGCGTTTTAGATCCTCTGGGCAAAAAATGGGCAAGGTTTTATTTTTAAGTCGCTTCCATGAGTATGTAAGTTCATCTTGTATGCTTTGTCATAGCCGAGCTTATTATAAGTTATAGTCTATGAAGGATTCAAGATTTTTGAAATTCGTCTTACCTTTTAGCTGATTATAAAATAATTTTATTAAAATACTTTAGTGCAAACATAAGGGTCGTGTAGACCCAAACTTTTTAGTGAAAAAAAAACTTTTTGGCAAAAAAACAACGCGCACAACTTCAATTTTATCACTCAAAGTTTTGTTATCGATCCAAACTACCAAATTTGTTTTTGCAGNTTATGAATAACTACTTCCAACTAGTCTCAAAGCGGACTAGTTTCGAACTATCCCCAAAAAGACTAGTGGGCAAGGTTTTATTTTTAAGTCTCTTCCATGAGTATGTAAGCTCATCTTGTATGCTTTGTCATAGCCGAACTTATTATAAGTTATAGTCTATGAAGGATTCAAGATTTTTGAAATTCGTCGTACCTTTTAGCTGATTATAAAATAATTTTATTAAAATACTTTAGTGCAAACATAAGGGTCGTGTACACCCAAACTTTTTAGTGAAAAAAAAACTTTTTGGCAAAAAAAAAACACGCACAACTTCAATTTGATCACTCAAAGTTTTGTTATCGATCCAAACTACCAAATTTGTTTTTGCAGGCTGTTTAAAAGCACGCGTTTGATAGCTGTTATCAAACCTATGATATTTCTTTTATTCTATTTTATGCGTATTTTCGTAGCAATTGGGGTATTTTCTAAGAAATTACAAAATATTATCGATTTTCAAGCATTTTTTTTATATTTTAGCGTCCTAGATTGACTAAATGTAAACAGAGAAATGTTTTGGCTACTTTTCTTAATTTAAAAAATGTTCATTATTTTTTTTATGAAAGTATATATGTATGTTAACGTTTATATAAATCGAAATTTCAAACTTTGTAGAACATTTATAAAAATTCGAAGAATTTTAACAAATGTTGATGAAAATTTGAAATTTTTTAATCAAATTTCGCAGATTTTTTTTGATTAGGCCATTAAATTTTAGCATAATAAAATGCAAGCTTGAAGTAGCTTCGACTTACCGTTGATTTTTGGCAATTTTTGTTCGCGCATTTTCTTCCATCCAAAGTATTATTATTATTTTTTTTTTTTTGTATGGACAAAATGAGCAATTTTCGGANCTTTTATGCTTATTTTCGTAGCAATTGGGGTATTTTCTAAGAAATAACAAAATATTATCGATTTTCAAGCATTCTTTTTTATATTTTAGCGTCCTAGATTGACTAAATGTAAATAGAGAAATGTTTTGGCTACTTTTCTTAATTTAAAAAATGTTCATTATTTTTTTTATGAAAGTATATATGTATGTTAATGTTTATATAAAACGAAATTTCAAACTTTGTAGAACATTTATAAAAATTCGACGAATTTTAACAAATGTTGATGAAAATTTCAAATTTTTTAATCAAATTTGGCAGATTTTTTTTGATTAGGCCATTAAATTTTAGCATAATAAAATGCAAGCTTGAAGTAGCTTCGACTTACCGTTGATTTTTGGCAATTTTTGTTCGCGCGTTTTCTTCCATCCAAAGTATTATTATTATTTTTTTTTTTTGTATGGACAAAATGAGCAACACCTCCCTCAATGCTGGTTTGAAAATAAACGAAATTCTATACATTTTCGAAATTATAACTGTCAACAGTGAGTGGATGCCGAGGCGCGGATGCGCTGACTGATTGTGTGATGACAGGATATACTTCGTTCGTTCCTCATTCCCCGCCAGACCCATTCGCTTTGTTTCCTTATCCGACTTGGAAAAGAGCAGACCTCGCGGTTTTTGTTAGTGAGATGATGTCGATGATATCGGCATACGCCAGCAATCGTACGATCTTGTATTATCTTCTCCAACATTAGATTAACGAATCACCTACATGACGAAAATCAGATGTTGGCGATAAAAGAGTACCTCTTCGGATTTTATCGAAATGATTCACCACTCCAACATGTTAATTGGCCCGCTTTGAATTAACCCATACAAAATAATATAATACAACAACAACTAACTGGAATAAATTTTCTAATCTAAAAGAATGGATCGGCCTATAGCTGCGTAATACAACTCGGTTCAACATCCTCGTAGGTCCATTCAAAGGCTAATTTTCGGTGCGAATTGTATACAACGCACCAAAAGAAAAATGTATTTTAAATTAATTGCATACTTTCAAAAACATCAACATTCTAAACATGGACATATGTATGTATGTACATCTCTTGTGGTCAGCTAATTAAGTTAAATGACATTTTGACCGGTTTTGGCTATTTTCCCTTTGTTTATTCAATTTTTTTTTTTTTATAAAAGTCTAACACATTAAACAACAAGCACCACATAAATTCACATTTCAAACTTCGTACAAAATTTATAAAAAATTAAACAAACTTTAAAATTACACCAAAAAATTTTAAACTTTTTAATACATGCCAGTTGTGCATTTTCTCCAATATAAAGTATGCTCGACAATTGCTTTTATATGGAGGAAAATGACTACCACCGTAAGCAAAAAATTACTAAAAATCAACGCGATTTTCTAGCGCTTTAATAGCACATTTCAACCAAGAGCTTAACTGCAGTTAGGAGCTCA
>NW_016179109.1:0-3816 GCF_001687245.7 Rhagoletis zephyria | reverse complement strand
TGTATACAACGCACCAAAAGAAAAATGTATTTTAAATTAATTGCATACTTTCAAAAACATCAACATTCTAAACATGGACATATGTATGTATGTACATCTCTTGTGGTCAGCTAATTAAGTTAAATGACATTTTGACCGGTTTTGGCTATTTTCCCTTTGTTTATTCAATTTTTTTTTTTTTATAAAAGTCTAACACATTAAACAACAAGCACCACATAAATTCACATTTCAAACTTCGTACAAAATTTATAAAAAATTAAACAAACTTTAAAATTACACCAAAAAATTTTAAACTTTTTAATACATGCCAGTTGTGCATTTTCTCCAATATAAAGTATGCTCGACAATTGCTTTTATATGGAGGAAAATGACTACCACCGTAAGCAAAAAATTACTAAAAATCAACGCGATTTTCTAGCGCTTTAATAGCACATTTCAACCAAGAGCTTAACTGCAGTTAGGAGCTCACGTAAGTGCAAATAACGTTAACATACAGTGATCACCAAAGTTTATTTCTTACTTTACTGCTTTTCTGGTTTCGATTGCTGTAATCTCACTTTTCCAATAGGCATAAACTGCAGTTAAGGCTTGGTGGAAATTAACTATAAAATTTGTGCTACCTACTAAAATTTAATGGGCTATACAATTGCATAGATGTCTAAAATTTTCAAAAAAAAAATGTTAATAAATATAAAATTTTTCTGTGAATTTTCAAAGTTTGTTGAATTTTTTTAAGAAGTTTGAAATGTGGATTTTTGTGGTGCCTGTTATGTAATGTGCTAAACTTTTATTTTAAAATTAAAAACATTAAATAGACAAAAGGAAAGTAGCCAAAACTGGTCAAAATGTCACTTAACTCAATCAGCTGACCACAAGTGTATGTAAATAGGTACATCATCTTATACGCAGAAATTCAATGTTGTTCCGCACTGCTCTCATTTCATTCGCACATCCTATGACTCACGTGTTTATGCATTCATCGTATTTAGTATGAAATATGGGCAGACCGACCAAAGGACAAACACACGTACTATGTATGTGTAAATATGAATGTGTAAATAAGCATATTTAATTGGCATCGAAATTTAAATTGAATGTGCAAGTATTCTATGACATATCGCTTTGTATTTGAAGTGTATGAACAATGCTTTTAGCGGCGTTGATGATAAATTAACCTTGGCATTGCGAAAACCACAGTACACAACAGATCGGCCTAACTTACTTACTTTATTTAGTAAATATGTATTCTATAAGAGTACATTGTGTGTGTGTTGCATATATGTATATGTATACAAAAGTACATATGGGACCATGAAACCAGAGTAGAAAGGTCTTGTTCATAACTAGGGCTCGGAATATCATGCAAATGCATGCTTTTATTGGGCATCTTCAAATGGAAATGGTTAAGTTATCTTTACGAATCATGAAATTTCCTTTAAAATTGCATTCAATTGTTAGTGCATATTTTGCAAAAATACTTGTTTTGCATATTTATTGCATTTAAATTTAGTGCGAAATCTCTTGAAAAAAAAATTACCTAAAACTTGTTCCCAAATATTCAGCTGAATGGGGGATAGAATTTTGACCGCGTCAATTAAGGCCGCCTTCTTATTTGTTTGGCGGCCTAATTTCATTTTTTGAACGCGGCCTAACTTCACTTACCAAATTGATTTATTTCCGCGCGGCCTTATTTCATTTTTGGATCGCGGTCTTAATACACGCGGCCATAATGCACAGAGCCCATCTGAATATCTTCTCGGATAGTCAATCGGCCATTAAGGATCTTTATTGTACCTCTGTTAGATCGCAACTAGTGGAGGACTGTAGGAGAGAGCTGGCCTATGTCTCTGATCAATGCAAAATTATCCTAATATTGGTCCTGGGACATAGGGACATTTACGGAAACGAGGCAGCGGACGAACTAGCAAGATGCGGCTCCGCACTGAATGTGTCCCACGTAAAAATGACCGAAATTGATCACTTCAAGACCAAGCAGAGGGGGAACTGTACCGGATCGTACAGGACTACCCGGCAGTTGTGGGTATCCTACGACCCACTTAAAATCAAAACTCTCTCAAGAATGAGCAGAGAAGATACCTACAAACTTACTGCAGTGTGTACGGAGTACTTGCTCGTTTGGGTACATGCCGAAAGGAATGAATTGCCCTTCAACAGGTTCTGTCGCAGTTGCGATGACTCTGGTTCAAAAGAGACAGTCGAACACTTCCTGTACAAGTGTCCAGCCCTCGCAAGGATGAGCCTTAAGACACTCGTCAAGCCATTCTTGCAGAATGTTTTAAAGTGCAGCTGCCTCTCTCTGCATGACGTACTGAAATTCATTCAAGCTGCCAAATGGCTGTAGTTTGTACGAGTTGTGGAATCAAAATGGCAAACTTGCTAATTGTTTGTTACCGGCAGAAAAAATATTAGGAAAATACTTTTAACTGCATATTTTTCTTCTTTATAGCGCAAATTTTTGAATTTTGAGTACACATTAAATGTTCATATTTTCGATGTTTCAACGCATGAAATTCCGAGCCCTACTTATAACTGAAGTAACCCATGTTTAATTTCTTCATGATCTAATAGCAAGCAACAGAACGCTGTACTAATCTTCTTAGATTTCACCGAACAAAATATCGTTGATTATACATATTTTTTCATATGCCTAATGTTTTAGCGCTTATTTTCGATTTTTTGGTGCGTGAGATTCCGAGCCCTACTTATAATCCACGTTTAATTTATTTATGATCTCATAGCTAGCAAAAGAAAGCTGTAATAATCTAGATTTTACCCAACAAAATATCGTTGATATACATATTTTTTCATATGTTTAATTTTTTTGTGGATAGGCTACTTTCATTCTCACGGTATGTACATCATATGTCCAATCTGCGAGCGTGTGTTCATCTGACTAAATGACACTTAACTACAAGTACAACTATTCGTTTCAGTTCAGTTCAATTGGAGCGATGTGATCATTGACCCAAAGTCGCCTGTACCAAGAGCGCTAAAGACTGTTCATCCATATCTAAAATGTACTCTTAACGTCGCTTACCAGATTCCCATCCCAATATCTCAATGGCGGCTAGAGTTGCCACCATCCTTGTAGTCATTTGATTGCTGTATTTTTTTCTAATAGAATATTCCAGTCGCATTCGTGCTGAATCCGTAGTTCTTCGCACGACATTTTGCCTCTCTATTATTTTTTCAAGGCGTCTCTACTCCCATCTCTGAGGGCTGCAGGGTAAATAACTTTTTATGTTGCTAATTTATATTTTGAGGATGAAAAGCTGTTTACTTAAGCAGGATTGAGAGCCGGTTAAAAAATGTTTTCGGCTGGCCGTTGTGACTGCAGCTTTTCGACATCAAACTTTCTTTCATGGATTGAAGAGCCTCGCAAATCGAACCGCATTCCCCGCAAGAACCATACCCAATTGCATTCGAATGTTTAGGACAAGGTCGATTTATGGAAAATTGTTTAATATTTTTTAGAGTATTTTCTGCTATTCGAAAGGAAACATTCTATAGTTTAAAACTACATTAATCATTGGGAATATATCCTGCCTATCCGAAGATGTCATACTCTGAGCGTAAGTCATCTTGTCAGATACTAAATGTTTCTTTCCGAGAGAGTTTCTTTCGAGTTAACTTTTCATAAGGTATGCCACGTATTTTTGACGATAGTTAAACTCCAAGTCCAAAGTCCAAAATTCTTATATATGGATCAAATATGTGCATATCTATCGTTCTTGATTGTAATTAGATTTTTACTTTTTCTTGCAGATCATTTATCCGCAGCGACGATCACGATTC
>NW_016179108.1:0-7451 GCF_001687245.7 Rhagoletis zephyria | reverse complement strand
TGACAAAAACAAGAACAACGGGAATCAGCTGTTTCTCGACTTGTGGGCATGAAATGTGAGTTTTTGCGTTTCCGTACTTCTGAACTTTGTTTCATTTTTGAAAGAAAATGTTTCTCTTATTCTCTAATTACCAAATCCAGTGCGGATTGTTAGGGAAAGAACGTAGTGTTGATATTATCAGTGAACTGTAATTTTCGATTTTCTTTCCTCAACGTTTAAGACATTGTGATTTAAATAATATCAACAAAATTTCTGTGAAAAACCGGAACGAAACCGAAACCAAAACCGAAATAAATTTTGAAAAACGAAACCAAAACCGAAACCGAAACACTTGGCAAAACCGAAACCCAAACCGGAACGTTATTTTTAATCGGTTTCATTCCTTGTTTTATTTTCCTTGGCGAATTCTTTGCAAGTATTATATTTCTTTACATACTTTTACATACATTCTTCTTGAATGAAATGCATTTGAATATTCACTCACAGTTGGAAATCCAATTCCTTCAAGTTAAAAATATGGTTCGAAATGTTATGTCGTTCCGCTAGGTATACCGCACTATGCGGCACCGGAACTGCGCGACACCACGCGGCGCGACATTTTTGCCTAGTTGATCAACTTTGCCGCGCAGCGTCGCGTCGCGAAGCTCCGCTGCAACGTAGTGCGGTATGCTCCATAAAAATACATGCAAAGAATATTTTGCCGCGCTGTGTGGTGTCGTGTCGCGTCGCCTAGTGCGGTCGTACCTTAAGGCCATTAAAGTTTAAGAAACTAGTGTTAAGAAAAATGTCGCTTACAACGTTCTTCGCGGCGACCATTCAATTGCTGAGTATGCAAAATTGCACTATGAATCTGCAAGATACAAACGGTGGAGTGCAATAAGGCCCGCGGAAATAACACTGATGGGCTTTGTTTCCAAAAAAAAAGAGAAATAAAGCCCATGGGCGTTATTTCCATTTCGAAGGGGAAATATCGCCCACCAATAAAAGGTAATAAATCCCGCGGGCTTTATTTCCTTTGCGAAAGAGCAATAATGGCCGCGGGCTCTATTGCCCAAAGAAACGGAAATAACGCCCGCTTGATTTGTTTCATACAGTGTACTTTTGCATACAGTGTACTTCTGCGTTAGATTTCCTTCTGCAGTATACACATATAAAAAAATCCCAAAATTTTCATCTTTACACATTCATGATTCTGGCATGCGGTGGACGATATGTACTTGCCGATTTGTTTTACAAAAATTATTTAAAAAGCAGACGTCTCGGTTGCTCAGCAAACCGGTTAATCGTTTCATCAATTATTTCACATTGATTCTCTAAAACAAATTTACGATATATTCTTAAAATGCATAAATAGGGTTGCCAGATTTTTTATGCGCGAAATCAGTACATTAGACTTTTTCATGCTAAAAAAATCAGTACTTTTCAGTACATTTATATTCAAAGCAAAATTATGAATGTAAGTAACAGAAAATAATTTAAAACGCCTGAGTTCTTGTTTTTAACAATATTTTGGTATATAAATAAAATATAGTTCATAAAAAATAAAAGTGTTATTCATTTTAACATGAGTGTACACATCATTATTCACAGGAGCCAATAAATTATTTTATTTTTGTGACTTTTTGAATAGTAATACCACTATACGGCAAAATCAACTTTTTTTCTGGGTATTGGACCAAACTAATTTTTTTTGAGAGATTGAGTCATAGGTAAAAAAGTAATTTCTCCGTTTTTCGAAGTTAGCCTCCTAAATCGCGATATGGACCTTCACAGTTCGAAATTGGACCTTTGGTAAAAAATTATTTTTAATTACTGTATGTAAACTACTAAAAAAAGTAAAAACATAGTCGCCCTTTTCTCTTATTTAAACGATATATAACTTTTTCTATGTTACAGGTACTATAAAGTGGTCAAAGGACGGGTCTTCGAAAAATTAAAAACCTTATATTTCAAACAAGTTTGAACTGATTTTTAAAAAATTAATATCGTCGTAAACGTGATTAAACCCGCTTTCTTCTGATATGCAATTTGTATACTTCGTATGTATAAATCTGAGAAAAAGCATTTAAAAGGGAAAAATACCTTTTTTCATAAAAAAAAATATTTTAAACAAAAACGCCATACGGGTCCACTAGTAGTTCATAAAATATAAAAATGTTATTCATTTTAACATGAGTGTACACATCATCGTACACAGGACCCAATAAATTATTTTATATTTATGACATTTTTGAATAGCAATAATGAGATCATTCCCATTTTCGGTGTTTAAATAGTCAACGAATTCTATACATTTCATTTTAAAATTACTTTTAATTTGAAGTTCACTTTCAAAAATTTTAATTAGAAGCCGGTTTCTCTCTTTGCGCCAGGAAACAAACTTTATTCTTAAGATCCTCTCACACTGTAAAATAGTACCACTTGTTAAGGAGTTCATCGATATTTCCTCATGGCTTAAATAATTTTTCAACTACGCAAAAACTGTGAAAGACTAAGAATTCGCTAAAGAGAGTATCTAACTATATGCCTTGTATGCAAAACTCTTTTACAGAGTCAGTAAATTGAGAAAAAGGAGTTGTAAGTTATAGGCAAAAGCCATTGAAATATTGAAATGTATTGTTATTAAACTGAAAGTTATTTTCGAGGTAACTAACAACACTCGACAAAAATTTAAGCATTCCTTTTAAATAATTTAAGCTCCATCATATTATCGCAACTGGTACGTAACGACCCGGCGATGTGCCCATAAAACGATTGATCTGTTTGTTGTATTAATTTCTTAGGCATATCAAACTATATCTAAAACATGTCAACTATAACTAAATTATATTCTTCTTATTTTTTACAGTTCAGTTTAAGGAAGTTCCAACGTTATGTAAAAATCTTAAGAAAATACTAAAGTATTTTGTTTGAATAGAAATTTCAGTACAAATCAGTACAAATTTTGAAAAATCAGGATATTTGCGTACTGAAGAAATGAATAAAATCAGTACAAGAGTTGAAAAATCAGTACTTTACTGATAAAATCAGTACGTCTGGCAACCGTATGCATAAAACTAGAGGTAAATTTTATAGGAAATTAAACTAACAATTTATTAAAACTAGTAGTAACCCCCGAAATACTGGTGAGTACTTAGCTCAAAATTTACTTAAAGAACTTCGTGAAATTAATCTTGTACTGCTATACACCTAATAACCCAGGATAATTTTTAAGTTCTTAAAATACATTACTCTACTCTAAGCTTTGTGCAGTGGGTCATGAGAAAACCGTCATCTTTAAGGTAGAGTCCAACCTTTCACAATATCTGGTATTAGTCCTAATCTGAAACGCAATAATCATTGAAAATTGGCGCCGTTTATGGTGAAAAGCATTTAATATCACACTTTCAAACCAAATCTTTCTTAACCCTAGAAGGCTAATTTATTTGGGAGTAACGTAAAGCCTCAACCTACGCCGTAGAGGCTTATGTACTTAAAAGATAACCTGTGAGCTAAAATATACTTAGTCCTGGCTTATTTTTTTAAAGAATGTTGAAGTTGTGAGTTTGACTAATAATAAAACATAGTTTTATTAATAAAAACGATAACCACATTTAGTTAAAACAACAAAATAAAAAGTAAATTTTGTGTTAAAATTAAAAAAAGAACCATTCCGAACCCGAATTTTCGTAATTCGTAATTCGAAAAATCCACATGCTGCAACCCTTGCGGAAACATGTGCAGCATTGCCAGCTATCAGTTGTTTTTCGAAGATAGCTGAATGAAGGAAAACAAAGTGGAAAGGAATTAAAAAAACACTCATCATGTGCTTGTTTATTGTAAAATTGTTAATTTTACATATTTTGAGGAAAATTATGGATTCTGATGTATTTGCAATTACAGCAGCAGAGTAAGCGGGCGCTATGGCAATGGATTCACAAAGGTATGTGGAGCTGTCGGGCATAGTAACCATGGGCGCATCTATGTCAGCTTCTGGTTGAAGTGTTGAACCACAAGTCAGAACTCCTCCTTTGCCTGAAGCTCTGGTTCTCAATCCAGTTAATGCAATAACAGCTTCTTCCAAGCCATTGAAAACACCACCTGTTGCGCTTGCTTCTGCCTTCGGCCGCGCTTAGGGATTATAACCCTTACTAAGTAGAATTCTCCTTTCTGTTACTACGTTTATACGCACGTATTATTTGCAAATAACAATTTGCAAAATGGTAAACTTTGCCGTATAAACGCTGAGTTAGTTTTTTATTTGCAAATAACTAAATCACGCAAACAAGTATTGATTAGTGGTACTATTTGCAAATAAGCGCAAGACGCCGCCATTCTTAAGCAGTGTTTGCATTATTCAACTTTGCGTTCAACAATTGCGTTCAACTCAACGCAGGGTTGCACGAAAAAAAGTTGAATGGCTAAATGTTGGCTGGCGACCAACTTTGTTGAAAGCGATTAGTTGAAAGGCCATTCAACCAAAAGTTGAATGCAAAGTTGAACAATGCAAACACCTTTTTATGGCGACATTTTGATATTTTTTCATATTTTTATATTTTTAGCCATTCAACTTTTTTTTCGTGCAAACCTGCGCTGAGTTGAACGCAAATGTTGAACGCAAAGTTGAACAATGCAAACACACTTTTAGGTTTATTTTCTCTTTCGATGATAATTTTATTTACTTTTTATAATCAAGACATTGCCATTTTTAACTATGTTGTCTTTTTTCGATGGTCATATTATTGCCTTTTATAATCAGGTAATATTAAAAACGAATTTTTCACCATCGAATAAACAGTGGGGCTGACTTCCAAAACGTACCAATACAATGTTTGGATACTGTTCTACTGCGGTATTTAAACTGTTTGCATATGCAGAGTAGCGAAACATTGCAACCATATACATTGCATATTTGGAATCTATATAACTATTAATACGCTAACATAAATTTTGTTGTTGCGTACATGTTGCTGCAACATGTTCAATTTGACATGTTTCGCCGGTTGCTTCACTACACAATATGAAGATGAAGAAATAAATGATAACGGTGAAGTCAAAAAAAAGAAGGCAAAAGTGAAGATAAAGTCGAAAATGGAGACAATGACCGATACATAAGAATTAGGGTAACTGAAATGGTAAGAACATTTCTTGAATTTATGAAGTGAAACCTCTTTAGCGGCAGTTGGTTGGGAGTAAATCGTCAAATTCGAGGGGAATAATGCACATGGAAATGGTACTCAGCGGTTTAACGGTTTGAGAATAAAAACAAAACAAAGATTCCTAGAGGTTCTGGCAAAAACGACGATCAAAGTAAATTTAAACGCTTTAAGGTAAAGGTGAGAGGAATATGCAAAAATAAAGATAAATATGAAGAAAAGGATGACATCATATTATATGGCATGACATCACATGAATTGACATCACATGATATGACATCGTATGGTATGACATCATATGACATGACATCACAGGATATGACAACACATGACATGACATCCTATCACATCACTTAAAATCACGTCACATCTTATCACGTCATCGCACCTCATCTCATCTACGTGAGAAGAAAAAGAAGAGGATATAAGCAAAGATGTGAAAGGTAAAAACAAAGATGAAGACCAAGGTAAAGTTACCGATTTCAAATCCAAAAACACCGTTGGAACAGTAATTTTCTGTAGATGACGAGAGTTTTTATAGTTTCGAAATTGGTTGAAAATCGTCGTTTAAAAATTTCCATATTGAGTATGGTTGTTTTTGCAACCTATTCAATTTAAGCGGTTTCGCATTTGGTTTTACTTCGTATTTGAAATTAAACTTTGAAATAAAGATAAATATGAAGATGAAGAAACAAGTGATAACGATGAAGACAAAAAAAGGCAAAGATAAAGTCGAAAATTGAGATAAAGGCGAAAATGGTGACAATGAGATATATATAAGAATTAGGTTAACAGAGCTGAAATTTTCGGATAGGAATCGAAATAAAATCAGCCATAAGGGTTACTAAAATTTATCGGATCATCGAAGTTTATAATTATCGAAATTTATCCATGCTTATTAAGTTATCGCACCGTATCGAATTATTCAAACCGATCAATGTTTACTGAGTTGTCGAAATTTATAGACACAGAAACTAAGTTGTCCAAATTTATGGATAGTTATCGGGCTATAAAAACATGTGGGATTAACGAAATTTGTCAAGTTAAAGAAATGTATCAAGTTATCGATATTTATTGAATGATCATTATTTATAGACTTAACGAAATATATCGAGGTGACGTAATGCATGGAGTTCTTTCAACTTACAGAGTTATCGATAATTATTGATCTACTGAAATTGGTTGGTTCAACGAAGCGAAGTTTATGGAATTTTCAATATATATCGATTTATCGAAATTTCAAGATTATATAAGCTTATCGATTTATCACTGCTTATCGAATTTTATCGTGCTAACAGAGTGTAATGAGATAGCAAAATTTTTCGATAGCTTTCGAAAAATGTGGAGATGTCAAAAGTAAAAATTTATAAAGGTATCCAAAGTTTTTACATTTTTGAGTTATCGAAATTTATCGAGCCATCGAATTTCACATTTATCGAAATTGGTCGAGTTAACGAATTTTGTTGAGTTATCGAATTTTAGTGTTCTTGAAATTCATAGAACTATCGATATGTATCAAATCATTGAAATTTATCGATAAACTTGAATGTATCGGGTCAATTCCAAGTCCTACCGAGGTCCTCCAAAGACCAACAGAAGATTTTCCGGTTAGTTAATTTGTACCGTATAAGTTTTGCTACGTGTTAAGTTAGAAAACCTCTCCAAGGCTTCTAAAACTAGAAAAACTGTCGAATTTCGACATTAACTGGCACTCTAGTATTTAATAAAACAATAATCACCATTTCGGAAATTTGCATTTTTAAAACACCAATGGTAACCAATAACAAACGAAGCATCAACTTTGTTTCTGATGCGCTGATTGCGCTAGCGATGCGTTTCGATAACTTTTCGGATGCGTTTTGGAAAAGTATACATTGTCAACCAATTGTAGTTCGGCGTTATGGAACATTCAACTTTGTACGTATGCAATGCAATTGACGTTTTGAAGTCAGCCTGATTTAGGTATTTGCAAATTATTTTTATTTGCAAATAGCTTACGTATAAACGTAGTATGTGTTGCAGGGAACAGGAGCTTCCACATGTCAAAGGTATACATTTTTTGTGCATATCACTCCGGCTACGCCGTCAACAGTATTTTTGCTCAGAACCCACGTCGAAATTTTCAAAAAAAAGTGCATAGTGCAAACCGAGTTTATTTATAAGCTAGTGGTAGAAAATTTGAAACATTTGTCTTAAATAAAATTTGAATCCTTTGACTAATGCTTGAACTACAAAACATAGCGACATGTAACACATCATGCAAGTGTCAGTTTATACCATGTCGCTTATACATGTTTGAAAGTGATATATGAAGAC
>NW_016179104.1:0-7455 GCF_001687245.7 Rhagoletis zephyria | reverse complement strand
TCTGAAAGTATTCAACTCGGAACCCGCTGGTGGTAGCAGAGGAAGAGGACGGCCCCCACTGAGATGGAAAGACGAGGCATCTCCAATTGGTGCCAGCTGGCATAGAAAAGAAACGACTGGCGTGCTTTGTTGAACTCGACCAAAATCAATTAGGCGGTTACAGCGCCAAATAAGAAGAAGAAGAACAAGCATGGATAAATTGCGATAATTTTAAACTTAGATGATTCGATAAATTTCGGTAACTTCTATGGCTGATTTTATTTCGATTCCTATCGAAAAATTTCAATTCAGTTACCCTAATTCTTATGTATTTCTCATTGCCTCCATTTTCGTCTGTATCTTTATTTTCGTCTTAAATTGAACAGGTTGCAACAGCAATTATACACAAAAATGCAAATTTTTAAACAACGCTTTCGGTCGTAATATCCAACCGATTTCGAAAGTATAAAAACTCTTGTCAACTACAGAAAATTACCTTCCAATGGTGTTCTTGGTTTTGAAATTGGTTCGGTAGAATCGGTAGATACCTTGATTAGAACACAAAGAACACTATAGTTATTAAGGCTACCAAAAATAAACGCGGGACTTCTTACTGAAGTACTATGCAGTTATGATACTTCGANGCAGTACTAGTAAAAAAAATCGGTATGGCTTAAGTACATACGAATGTACGTGCTTAAGGTTTGTATTTTACTCACGCAAATCAATTCCCTCCTCAGCTTCACTTGTATCTTCCTCGCTCACTGCTCTTATCGCTCCAATTTCACTTTCCATTTCTCTAGTTGATCGAACGTGTCCAGCAGATGTTGTTGGCACATCTTCTCTTTCACGCTCTTCCTCTAACCATTCTTCCTCATCAGCTGTCGTTAAAGGCACATTGCCAATAGTTATTGGTATAACGGTTTTCGGATTTCGCATCACAGAACTCATCATTGCTTGCACACAAAGCTCGTAGGAGACGCGTACAACTTTGCTTATATGCTCACAGGTTGGCGCAGTCGCTGGCACGCGTATAGTTTCTGCGAAGGCTTTGCGCATGTAACGCGGCACATGACCGCAAACTTTTTTCGCAAGACAAATTTTCTCCGAAACTGTGCGCAAAGCTGGCGTATCTGAAGTGTATGTGGCGCGTAAATTCAACGTTATAATAAGCTTTTTACAGTCTACGGACGATTGATTGTCCACATCAGCGCTGACCAACACATACTGGCCCGGTACATAGCCTGTCTGTTGGAGGTCGACTTTCAGGTGTACCGCCTTGGATAGGAAGAAGCAGACATTCTCGAGCGCATCGTTGGTGGCGGGCGACTGGAAAATGCAAATGAGTTAACGTTAGTTTTTTCTTTTTTTATAAAGAGAAATTTTATTAATTACCTTCAACATTTTACTCTCCTGATTTAAATCTAGCAATTTGAGTACTGTGAAGCCTACATTGTGTACGCGATCGGCAGCGCCGTTTCGTATAAATGTAACTTTGGCGAGGTAACGTATGTGTCCGTAAGTGCTTTCGAAGGATGAAGGACAGTTTGGTGGTATGGGACAGGAGAATGTGTAGGTATAAGTGCCAGCATCCATATTGAAATTACTACCATGTTCTGAGCCCACAAGATATGTTGTAGATGCAATATATTCCTCGCGTCCAAAGTATACTCGTTTAATTCGAGGATTAATTTTTTGCACCGCTAATTTTTGGCCATATTTCTCACGCCATTGGCAAGCAGCGAATCCGCAAATTTGTAGTTTAATACCTGAAAATATTTATATTAGTTAATCAAAGAAAATTTGTGAATTAGTGATAAAACATTTAAAAGTACACATTAATCAAGTATGGGATGTACATATGTACAGTGACTCAAACAAGTGACCACGTGTTGATTTTTTTTTTTTAAGTAATAAAAAGTAAGTTAATTTTTTGCGTTTTCGGCCCTTTGAAGCTTTTCCCTGAAAATCAGGTGGTTGCTTGAAATGAAAATATTATGAAACGCGTGAGCTAGGAAAGGACAAAGAGGCAAAAACATGCCCTTTTACAGGGTTAACAGTAGCGTCAAACACATTTTACACAGTAGAGTTGCAAAATTTTTTGGAAGATACGAAATTTATTTCTTATTAGACAGGGTTCTGAGCTAAGTGTACACGGTAGAGAAAAAAAAGCGAGACTTGAGACAAAATCGAAAATTCTACGACAACTCTACGCTCTATTTGGCAAGATAAATAGAGTTTTTGCTCTACGGAGACGTATGGTAAGGCCTTGAAAATGAAATGAATCTAATTTTGTTATTACGGGTTTGCCACATTACATAATTAGCTCATGCAACCGTGTGAATATTAAAGATATTGCAACTGCGCATCAGGGTTGCTTTTCCTACCAAAATTTGTAGTTTTTTTTCTCGTTGGTAGGATGGTAGGACGCTTAAAATTTTGGTAGGATTCTTTACTCATAAAACAGAAAACCTTTCTGGCTTGTTGTAATGTGTCACTTTGTCAGCACTATGAATAGGATTGCCAAACTTTGACAATATCAATTTTACCCTCATTCATTTAAAAACCTCGTTGCTTACTGGTATAGGCAGAATTTTACCAATTACCTTCGGAAATTCTCTGAACTCTTTATTCGTATAAAAAGTTGTATTCACTGCGTATCTAAATATCAAGTTTTTGAATTGATGGATGTAAATGCAGTTTTATAAATGAGATATTTTCCTTTAAAATGCCGTTGCAAATCGATAATAGTCTGAACAATGTAAAGATTGTGAAAATATTTTAAATGGCACTAGAAAAGCGATTCAAAAAAGATAACCCAATAAGTGGTTATATATATTCCCAATAAGTGGTTAGTCATATTTCCAATAAATCGAAGAATATCAAAGTTTTTAACCGCAACTCGAAGGAATTTATGTCAAACCCGCAGCGCGCTGATTTTATCCCAAGCCCGACGGCTCCTAGGTTTAGTTTCACCTTACTTATGTATATGTATGTCATTGCTTAAAGGTGAAAAGGCGCCAAGTCCTTTTTTTTTAATTGTTTAGGAGAAACGAAAAATCGGTGTAGTTTCGCATTATCTGTCATTCTGCATCACAAACTAAATTAAAATATATGGTACTGGCACCTTTTCACCTTTATATATTTATATATGTATGCAAAAAATCTACGACGGAATTTTATTTTCCGCTACGATTTTTCACGTCATTTACTCCAAAGGCTTTATTAAAACTAATAAACTGCGAATTGTTTGCCACTTTTTCGGTTGTTCGCAATTTACTCGAAATATTGAAAGTCGAAATACATGTCGGTAGGTGGGTCTGGTTAAAATTACACACCACTTTTTTGTGTGTGCTATATGTATATGATAGCTATTATTCTGTTTTTTTTTTTGTTTACTGAATATCTTATTTTAAGTAAAAATAAATTTTTTTTAATTCTGTCTTGATTAAAAGGAATGGGAAGAAATAAGCATTTTCGTAGGTTTTTGAACCAGCTCTTGGTAGGAAAGCAAGTTTTTCTGAGGCAACCCTGCTGCGTATAGCGACCAGTGTTGCCAGCTATTTTGTATCTGTTATTTTCGACGTTTAGCTATAGATATTTTTGTTTAGCTATTAGCTACTTTTTAAGCTTTTTTAATCGAGTTAGCTATTTTAGCTACAATCTTTTTTTGTAATTTTCCCATTTTTATACGGAGTTAATCATTTTGATGAATATCAAGCATGCCTTTTATTATATCGATTACACCGTGCGACAAGGGAAGCAATAATTGACGGTTTCTTCATTAGCCAACTTCACTCTTTAGCGCGCTGTCTGTCGAAATCCGATTCTCCAACTGAAGTGTAAGAACCAAAATTCTGATTTTTTGGAAAATCGAGTAATACCTTAACCGCGTAGGTACTCGATACCCACCTAAGTACTTACGAGATCGATTCGAGCATAAAGGTACTAGAAGAAATTATCGAGTAGTTTTACTCGTAGTTACTCTTATCAGAATCACACTACTCCGAGACTTTAGAGAAAATATAGTATGTATAGTCGGATTTTTGAGAAAGGTATTCCAAACTTCAATCGCAATTTCCAAAACCTTCCGAAAGTAACTTACGACAATCTTTTAGGCAGACGACAATACTGAAAAGCTTCTAAAAAACAAATAAAATATTGTTGGTATTTCCAGAGCTTAATTCAGAGTTTACCGACAAAAATATTGAGTTGTCATAACTGCATACGTTATCAAATATGTTTGTTGGTATACTATGTATATGTATGTTGTATATTGTATGTACATTATTTTCTGAAAATGGTATTCTGTTATAAATATTTGTGCAAGTTTGCTTTATGTAGATAAGATTACAAACTGAGTTACATACATATGTATGCACATATTTATGCGAAATTTTTGTTAGCTATAACTGAAAGAAGCCCGCATACAACTGAAGCTAAATATGTATTTCAGTTCTATTAACATAAACTCGGCAATTGTTTATTATGGTCTATGCACCTAATAAATAGGTGTGTTAAAAAAACTAAAAGTTAAAAGCAGTAATAGACTCTTCTACACACATACACATCTTTATTTTTTATAGTTCACAGTAATTACACATATATTAAAAAGAGAGCAGTGTGATATTTTTTGCTCTCGCTATGATTGGCCATACAATTTTCTCCGGTGCAATTGGACGCTCCAGCGAAACGCAGTTCGCCAATTTACAAGCCAGTTAATTTCCTTGAATACCACCTTGTTAACAGAGTTCAGCCTGAACTTACATATATTCCGGTTCAAAATTTTAAAATTGCTAATGTGGAAACCTCGAAAATGACGCCCTTTAAAAAAATCATGTTACTTTATTCTTTGGGTAGTTAATTCAACGTTATTTGACAAGTCGATCCCTCTTAGTGGTATGGAAGATATATCTTATATTAGCACCAATCTAAGTGATTTTCACTGTTGCGTGTGATCGGTATGTAAAGCGGCAACACAATTGAATATGATTAGCTGCCTAAATAAAGAAGTAATATCGCACAAACTAGTATTTGAACAATCAGTGGCATAGGACATATAGATAATACAGCACCGATCATGACGATTTTCTCAGTAGACTTTGTATGATTACTTAGAAAATAGCTCTCAGTTTAAGGTGTCCAAAAAAAGGAGTTTTGAAGTAAAACTCCATATATATGAATAATCAATTGTATGGAGGCAATAGTTTATAAAGACCCGATTTTTGCCATTTTCACTGCAAGTATTCTATTGAAAATGCGTGAAAATAGTGCGAAATTTCATATTCCTAGCTGCATAAATGGAGGAGTTATAAAAAAAAAAACATATCAGAACAATCAGTTGTATGGGAGCTATATGTTATAGTGGTCCAATTTTTCCGGTTCCGACAAATAATTAGTAAATTATAAAGATACACCCACTTACAAAATTTAATCCGAATATCTCCAAAACTGGGAGACTAGATTGCATACAAAAAGACGGACAGACGGACATGGCTAAATCGACTCAGCTCGACGTTCTGATCATATAAGTATACATAAGGTGACCACCTGTACCTAAATATCCGGTACAGTACCGAAACTTTTGGTTTTGTACCGTGTACCGAAACGAAGGTTTGGGTACAAGCAGATGTACCGGAATATGCAAAGGTATGTACATTTGTAGAAAAAAAATCAATCAGCTATTTGACTTGACTTTCAAGTTGCTACAAGACTTGAAAGTAAAAATTAATATCAAGTGGACGTTCAAGTTGTAAACCTGTGTGTGTGTTAGTAAAAAAGTGTGAGTGCATTGCAACTTGAAACCAAGATCTTGATCGTGTAACGTCCAAGTTATTTCTTTATTTTATCGACAATATCGATATTTTAACCATCACCAGCTCAAATAATTATTAATTAATTTTTAACCAATGTTAAGTATTTATCTTGCTTTAATTAACAGGAATATTTTTTTTTTTTAAAGAAATAATAAGTTTTGCGAGCGCATTGTAAATATGTGGAAAATTTGTGGAATAAATTTGAAATTTACTTAAACCAATTTTTATTATTTTTCCCACTTAATATGTTTGCCAAAATTTCAAAAGAAAATAGTATCTTTTAGTCATTAATTCTAAATTAAAATCAATAAAAATATTACGAAATTATTAAATTTTTTTTAAGAGACAAATTCAAATATTTCTATACGAACTATTCAAACCTCAAAATGAATCCAATTTAACTGATAAAATTTTTCTGTGAAATTACATCGAAGTGATTTTGAAAAATCTTAAGAAAATTCATAGCTTTACTCTTAATTGCACATTCTTTTCGAAGCAATGACTGAAAGAGATTATTTTGTTTTGTAATTTAATAATAAATAAAATAATAAAAATTTGTGTTACAATGTGCTCACAAAACTTATTTATTCTTTAAATAGTACAAACATTCTTTCTTCCAAAGACTATAAAACTTAAAATGGGGTACAAATTAACAGCTGACCATTTTTTAGTGCGGAAAGTCATGTAAAAAAGGTTTTTTAAGAATAAGTCGAGAATTTGAGGGTGTTACAAAAATTTTAAATGCAGTTTCGTGAACTACTTGACCAGCCCTACGACGTGTACTAGGTCACTTAAAAAGTGCACGATCAGTGTAACACCTTGTGATTAAACATAAGTGGCAAACAATATCACATCTAAATGGGGGGCTATAGATTTGGCTAATACTGTATAATTTGCTTCAAATTAAATTTGTAATGGATTTTATAACATTTACGTAATAAATAAAATAGAACTCAGAATGAACGAAATTAAATTTACTGTACCGGATTTTTCAAAAGGAAAGTATACATTTTAATCGGTCTATCTCTTTTTATTCTGGTACTTACAAACATCGGACTAAAGTTATAATACCATTTCACTGCAAGTATTCTGTAAAAAGATGTTATATTTATCCGTATTTTAAAACGAAATTTGACGCCTTCTATGACTACCTGCTATGACGCAAATGTAAAGTTTAATATGTGTGCCATTCCCATCTTATTCATAGTTTATGTTGCTTTTTACCACCCACCAATCAAGTCGTTCAAAATTAACAAGTATAAAAAGGCATCAACACAAACATATTCATTTATTGTAGGAAACGACAGTTTGATGAGTCAAAAAGTAATCAACTTTAACTGTGGGTGTAAGTAAAATATTGTAAAAAATTAATTTTAGCATTAAAGGAANGAACGAAGTTAAATTTACTGTACCGGATTTTTCAAAAGGAAAGTATACATTTTAATCGGTCTATCTCTTTTTATTCTGGTACGTTTGTACCGGACTAAAGTTATAATACCATTTCACTGCAAGTATTCTGTAAAAAGATGTTATATTTATCCGTATTTTAAAAGGAAATTTGACGCCTTCTATGACTACCTGCTATGACGCAAATGTAAAGTTTAATAAGCATGCCATTCCCATCTTATTCATAGTTTATGTTGCTTTTTACCACCCACCA
>NW_016179103.1:0-7455 GCF_001687245.7 Rhagoletis zephyria | reverse complement strand
TCTTCAGTGTAGACTGCTCAATCCAGGTGGAGGCAAAACTCGAGAATCCCGAGTACAAACAGGCAATGGTAATACACTATATGAATACACACATATCGTCGTTTAAAGTACAAAACCGTTCGTCCTGAGAAATACTAGTCTGAAATGCGATTACTTTATAAAACAGAGAAGCATTTTGACATACGACTGTTTTTACTCTCTAATATAAAATTTGGGCAACCTCACATACGCGGTTTTTGATTATCTTGATACGCGGTTTTGTACTTTAAACGACGGTATACATATACATATATACACATATGTATGGACGATATTTTTATCCAAATCAGATAAGCTTTATTTATAAAATAAAGGGGGCAGCGGGACGTTATCCGGAAGTTATTCACCGATGAATTTTTGCAACTCTATAATTGGGACGGGCGGTGGGAGAAAAAATCATTACGCGCGTTAAAACTGGTGGAAGAAATTGTATATGGTATCTAACTTCATTAAATTTAAACACTCGTTTGATTCTTATTGTTGAAATTGTATCCAGACGTATTTAAAACCGAAGGACGACTAGCATTTGAAAAAAATGTTAAAGTCAATTGACCTGGCCCATAATCGGCTTAAACAAAAAATCCGATTAAGCCAACATAAACTAAAATAAGTATAATAATAATATGTAGCTTTAATATTTTCATTTTCAGACCCATTAATGAAGTATTACACAGGGCAACACTGATTTTGATGCGTCAAATGTTAAAGCTGTTATTCATATACTTTCATGTGCTGATTACGAATCCGTAAGTGTAAAGTTTCCATCAGCTCCAGATTTTGAGAAAAACGTTGTGAAAGTTAGAAAAAATCGCGTTTTTTGGAATATTTGAGAAGCAGATAGAAGGTGATACAACCTTCCACTTAGGCTTCAATTAAAGCTAAACTATGACTATGCCTATAAGTGACCTTAGGGTCAAGGTGCCGAAACGGTATTTTCAGCGGTTGTAGTCGAAAGTTCAAGCCTCATTTGAAGGTTCTAGCCTTAATTGAAGGTTCTATCAACTTTTTTTTAATAGCGATAGCCAAAATCCAGAGCCAAAAATCAGTTTCCACTGTTCAATAAACGACTATAAGTGACCATCGGGTCAAGGTGTAGGGATGGTATTTTCAGGGATAGTAGTCGAGAGTCAGATTCATTATCAGCACAAGAAAGTAAATGAAAAACAGCTTTTAAATTTGCCGCAGCAAATTGTTTTCCCATTTTTGTTGGCCTGTGTTATTATTATTCTTAAGAATGTGTTTTTCTTTTGATTTAATTTTTTTTTTTTTAAGACAATGAGTTTATTTTTCTATCGTTTGCATTTTTATAGTTAAAAATAAACTTTTTGAAGATGAAATTGAATTAATTAATCTATAACATTTTAACACTTCTATACTATACCTACTTAAATTCTTAAAATATGAACTCAATAAATTGTAACAGAACCACAGAAAAATTTTTTGTTTCTATTTAACTTATATTAACAATAGGCCTTACATATACGAGAAGTGTAACTAATATTTCTGGTAGGCCTAACAGACATATACGAGAAGTGTAACTAATATTTCTGGTAGGCCTAACAGATATATACGAGAAGTGTAACTAATATTTCTGGTAAGCCTAACAGACATGTACTAGAACTGTAACTTATTTTTCTGGTAGGCCTAACAGACATATACCAGAAGTATATATGACTTCTGGTAGGCCTAACAGACATATACCAGAATTATATATAAGACTTCTTAATTTCATATATGTACATTAGAGCGGGTCAATTTGTATGGATTGATTTTTTCGACATCGTTCCTAGCAGATTCAGATTCTTCGTAAAATTCTAAGAAAAAAATTCGGTAATTATCTAGGTGGGCTTTCAACCCCCAAAATTAATCAAAATTTAGGAAAGAGGATACCATTACACGCGTCTGGACTCTAGTAACAAGAATCCAAAAGCGTAAATTATCTTTTTTTACCCGATTAGAAGTTATTAACAAAAAACTTTCTTTTTTTTCAGTCGTCGACTAGCTCTCGGTGCGAACGGTTGTTTTTCTACGTTTCTCGTTTTCTGCTATTCCATAGCCCGTCTGTGAAATACAAAAACAAACAAATAAATACCTCGTGTATTTTTTCACTTACACGTGCAGGTGTTCTTTTTTCTTAATTTGCTGCAGGTGCGAATTCCCAGCAATAATGGCCCGTAGGGCCTCTAACCTTGGGGACAACAGGTTTGCTTCATTAGCTCCTGATAGGGGACCATCAGTCAAAAAGCGGAAAAAACTATCCGAATTCCCAAATCTACCTAACCTGGTTTCGACAAAGTCTGACCCAAAATATATTGTTGTTTCCTCTAAAGACGAGAATAAACGCTTGACTAACTTTTCGTGCTTCGTGGTAGAAAGATCGTTACACATCATAAGCAAAGATATCATCAGCGTATCGGAGCTTCGTGATGGTAATCTTCTACTTCTCGTCGAAAACAAAACAGCAGCACAAAAATTTATATCCGCCAAACAGTTGGCAGGACTTTGCGAAATCACGTGTAAGTATCACGATAACTTGAATTTTGTAAAAGGAACTATATACGCCCCATACCTCAACCACGTCTCAGAAGAAGAAATTGTGAAGAACTTAGAACAGCAAGGCGTAGTGTCCGTTTAGAAATTTAAAAAACGTGATAATAAATCGGAAAATAGTGGTGTTTGTCCTACTAGCTTTCGACCTTTTCAACTTGCCTCAGTCAGTCAATGTGTCATGGCATAAGGCTCAAGTAAGGGAATACATCCCAAATCCCATGCGTTGCAAAATGTGCCAATTGTTGGGACATACAGCAAAGTACTGTAAAAACGAGCCTATTTGTGTCAACTGTAGCCTCCCTCCACATAGCAACAGCGCATGCATACGTGCTAAGTGCGCAAATTGTCACGACGAACATCCCTCCAATTCTAACAAATGCACCAAGTTCATACAACAAAAGGAAATTCTAAAAATTAAAATTCAGCAAAAATGCACACTGAAGCAAGCTAAAAATAAATACATAGCCCAGCTTCCCCAAACCTCATCTTTTGCTGGCGTTGTCAGTAACGCAGCCAATGTACCCCAAGCGAAATCAACCTCTCTTACCCCCACTGATAACATGCAATCAACAACAAAACAAACCACACAGAGAATACGTTACTCACTCCACATATTACTCCAAAAGTAAGCAACAAATTCGTCCTTAAAACTCCTAAACCTATAGTCACAGGAAACGAACTATCGGAGTCCATATGCAACAACACTAACACTTCTGTCACCACTAAGAGTTTTTCATCGTCAGCAACCGCGAGCAACGAAGCTAGCCCAGCACAACCAACCCCATCTTTAAGTTTCTCGCCATTTACTAGCCTTACCAAGCAGCTTTTGAAAAATAACTATTATTTCACTTCACAATCTAGATATGTAGATATTTCCTAAAAAAAAAAAAATTTTCTTTTCCCTTCTTTTTGTCTGTATTTTGTCCTCCACTGAGATGACTTTCACTTTGTTGCAATGGAATAGCAAAGGACTTATTAATAATTCGCACGAACTTCAACTTCTCATAAAAGAACATTCCCCGTCACTTATATCATTACAGGAAACCCACTTACCTTATAACAAAACTACAACCATTTCAAATTCGTATTATCATTATTTCTTTAACTTACCTCAAAACACATTCGGTAAACAAGGCGTTNAAGGACTTTGCAAAATCACGTGTAAGTACCACGATAACTTGAATTTTGTAAAAGGAACTATATACGCCCCATACCTCAACCACGTCTCAGAAGAAATTGTGAAGAACTTAGAACAGCAAGGCGTAGTGTCCGTTTAGAAATTTAAAAAACGTGATAATAAATCGGAAAATAGTGGTGTTTGTCCTACTAGCTTTCGACCTTTTCAACTTGCCTCAGTCAGTCAATGTGTCATGGCATAAGGCTCAAGTAAGGGAATACATCCCAAATCCCATGCGTTGCAAAATGTGCCAGTTGTTGGGACATACAGCAAAGTACTGTAAAAACGAGCCTATTTGTGTCAACTGTAGCCTCCCTCCACATAGCAACAGCGCATGCATACGTGCTAAGTGCGCAAATTGTCACGACGAACATCCCTCCAATTCTAACAAATGCACCAAGTTCATACAACAAAAGGAAATTCTAAAAATTAAAATTCAGCAAAAATGCACACTGAAGCAAGCTAAAAATAAATACATAGCCCAGCTTCCCCAAACCTCATCTTTTGCTGGCGTTGTCAGTAACGCAGCCAATGTACCCCAAGCGAAATCAACCTCTCTTACCCCCACTGATAACATGCAATCAACAACAAAACAAACCACACAGAGAATACGTTACTCACTCCACATATTACTCCAAAAGTAAGCAACAAATTCGTCCTTAAAACTCCTAAACCTATAGTCACAGGAAACGAACTATCGGAGTCCATATGCAACAACACTAACACTTCTGTCACCACTAAGAGTTTTTCATCGTCAGCAACCGCGAGCAACGAAGCTAGCCCAGCACAACCAACCCCATCTTTAAGTTTCTCGCCATTTACTAGCCTTACCAAGCAGCTTTTGAAAAATAACTATTATTTCACTTCACAATCTAGATATGTAGATATTTCCTAAAAAAAAAAAAATTTTTTTTTCCCTTCTTTTTGTCTGTATTTTGTCCTCCACTGAGATGACTTTCACTTTGTTGCAATGGAATAGCAAAGGACTTATTAATAATTCGCACGAACTTCAACTTCTCATAAAAGAACATTCCCCGTCACTTATATCATTACAGGAAACCCACTTACCTTATAACAAAACTACAACCATTTCAAATTCGTATTATCATTATTTCTTTAACTTACCTCAAAACACATTCGGTAAACAAGGCGTTGCCGTCCTTGTAAAGAAAGATATCCCACATAAACAAATTCAGGTGCAATCAGATATATCAACTATTGCTATCGAAATTAACTTAGGATTTATTATCACAGTCTTATGCACATACATCCCACCACAACAAACTTTTCAATTAAAAGACCTACAAAATATTATTAAAAATTTTGGAACACATCAAGATAACCAACCGTTCAGCTATGGGAAAACTAAAAATGCAGACCGATAGTACTTTTTACGCTGGTTTCAACTATACAAATATTATTTGCCGCAATTAAAAAGTAATGAAGATATAAAAGGTTAAAGAAAATGTTTGCGATATTTTAAAATATTAATATATTCTAAACTACGTAACCGATCTAAAAAGTAATGATATCAAAATAAAGACAATTAATCTATCTTTAAGTTGATATATAAAATGTGTTTACTTGCTTATATATTTAAGCCAAAAATATTAAAAAACAATTAAAATGTTATAATTTTTTCATAAAATAACGTTTTTTACAAAAAAGTGCATAATCAATGCTAAAGACATATATATTACTTAGAAAGTGCAAGTTCTTATCTTTAATTTGATATACATATTTTATTATGATCTACTTTTGAGGTTTAAGAATTCAGTGATAAAAAAAATTAAAAGCATTTACAAGCAAGTGACAAGTGTGGGTGATATCATAGTTTCTTTCGCCCAGAACTTCTTTCTGCGTAGGCCGCCTTCGGCCGCGCATAGGGATCATAACCCTTACAAAGTAGAATTCTCCTTTCTGCATTGCCGAAGAAGCGGAGCTGAACACCTTTTGCAGAGAACACGTTTCAGTGTAGGCGGCCTTCGGCCGCACCTAGGGATTATAATCCTTACCAAATAGAATTCTCCTTCTGGTGTGCAAAAATGTGTATATAAAAATGTCTTGTGCAAATGAATATTTAACATTTTTCAAGCGAAAAAACGCAAATGAAAATTGTGATTTTTGGCCATTTTTCTAAGGGGTCCCTAGGGAACCATAGGGGACCTAGGTGGTCGTGGGTTGCATTTTTGTCAATGGCGGTTCATTCCCTCTCCAAAAGAGGTGCCACACCCACTTACCTTTCGCCCCCTGCCCCTTTAACGAACGGCCATAATGGAAAGCCAACCCGTTTAATTAACTACAATATGCATTTGCACATACATGCATTTATACTTTTTATTATCACTGAATTCTGAAAGCTCAAAAACAAATCGTAATATAATATGTATATCAAATTAAAGGTAAAAACTTGCGCTTTCTAAATAATATAAATTTGTTTAGCATTGATTACGGACTTTTTCTAAAAAAGGTTAGTTTATGAAAAAATTATGAAATTTTTTTGGTTTTTTAATATTTTTGGCTTAAATATATAAAAAAGCATACACATTTTATATATCAGCTTGAAGACAAATTAATTGTCTTTATTTTGACATCATTACCTTTTGAATCGGTTACGCAGTTTAGAAAATATTAATATTTTAAAATATCACAATTTTTTTGTTTTACCTTTTATATCTACTTTATTTTTTAATTGCGGCCAATAATATTTATATAGTTAAAATCAGCATAAAAAGTACTAGTAAGGTGCATTTTTAGTTTTTCTATAACTGAACGGTTGGTTATCTTGATGTATGCCAAACTTTTAAAACAAACCTGATTATAACTGGAGACTTTAACGGCTGGAGCCCTTTCTGGGGCTCCGGGGTAACAATCAGCGAGGGAGAGTGTTAGAAGATCTTATCCTCACAGACAATTTTATTGTCCTCAACGATAATGCACCTACGCATTTCTCCACACACCAGTCATTCACGCATGTAGACATAGCTTTATGCTCAGCGAGTATTGCCCCAAGGCTTTCGTGTTCCACACTGGACTGCCTGCACGGTAGTGACCACTTCCCTCTGGTTACAAAACTTACATCCGCCATCTCAAACCCCGGCAAACCTAAGCCAAAATGTAAAACAGAGAATGCAAACTGGTCCAAATTTAAAACAGTGGTCCTCTCAATGATCACTCAGGCCCCAAAATCGAACAACGTTAATACACTGAGGAAAAGGATTAGTTTCGACAACTAAAGATATTTAGTTCCCGAATTTTGACAATATTTGGGAACTGTTACCAAGGATTGGGAACTACATATTACCATGGGTTGGGAACTATTACCATGGTTGGATATTTCTTTGAAGCATATTTCTACAAATTCCATTGAACTTAACGTATGGTTCATAAAAGGATGTTATTAAGCTCTGCTAATGCAGATAAGCTTTCTTTCAACACATGGTTTAGTCATAGTTACCAAATCTTGGTTGAGGCAACCACGATTTGGTTTGAGAGTGGAACATATTCATGCTTGTGAGCCACCCCTAAAGAATGCTGAGCGCTCTCTGAGCACATATGTGTTTCACATACGAAGAGCTGAGCAACGCACACAGTCCCACTTANCATATTACCATGGGTTGGGAACTATTACCATGGTTGGATATTTCTTTGAAGCATATTTCTACAAATTCCATTGAACTTAACGTATG
>NW_016179102.1:0-7455 GCF_001687245.7 Rhagoletis zephyria | reverse complement strand
CCATCGATCAGTTGCAAAACCGCCCAAATCGCCATTGTGACAAAAATAGAATTTGGTAACCTTGAACTCCAGGCATCGAGATTTATGCATAAGAATCTCAAACTCGTTATTAAAATAACAGATTTGTAGCTAGAGAATATACCGCCTAACAAGGCAATGCCTTCAAAGAAAACCCGTTTTTTCGCTCTGCTGTAAAATTTTAGCTGTAATATAGGCGGTTTTGCAAAAACATCGACGATATGTAAAATTTCTAGATGACTAAACTTAGTGACCAACTACTTCGCCAAAGTATTTTGTCCGACTATTGAACTTCCAGCGCTTAATTGAGTGCAGGGAACAAACACGCACACTTGTGTTTGAAAGCGATTCGCTAGTTCTTAAGTGGATATGGAATTTTTTATAAAATTCTCAAATTTCTCCTCGATGAACATAATGAAGTAATAAGTCGCTGGCATTTCCCGCCATGGTCAAAGCTAACCCAGGTTGGCTTTCAAACGGTCCTTTAAACATCATCCACACTTAGCTCACGTAGTAATTTTTGAGAGGCGCTCTGCATGAATGCATGAAGAGGTGGCACCTTTTCGGTAGCCATTGACTAAAAACGCCTACCCGCACTCTGAATAAATCTCAGTTCATTATACAGCAGCTTACGACAGCTAGGTTCCTCCAATGGAGTCACCCAATTTATAAATAGTAAAAAGTTCACATTTTGCGCTACCGCTTCATATGACTTCCTGCATACATATCTCTCTGTCGCTCTCTCATATAAGGCATAAGACTTGATGTTCGTCTACAAACCATATGGCCTAATTGAGCTCGATACATATATACATACAAAAAATGCCAAGTCTGAAAATGTTTAAAAATTAATTTGAATAGAATTGGAAATGGATTCACATTGTAGTTCGTAGTTATAGCGACAGAAAAAAAATAAAAACCAAGTTAATATTTAATAAAAATAAAAAAATATTTTAAAAGCAAGATTTTTAAATATGAAAGAAACCGGTCCATAAATTCTGGTTTACCAGATATCACGACTCCTGCGCCATTTATCGGCAAATCGGATTAATTCATTTTTCGTATTGCATTGTTGTTCTGAGCCAACTGTGAAGTTTCAAGTCTCTAGGTCATAGGGAAGTTGGTCGCAAATTGATAGCAAGATTTGCCCCAAACAAACATACTTAAATAGCAAGTTAAATAAAAGCTTATAATAAAAATAAATAAATGCTTAAACTATTAAAAATTTGTGATTTATTTTAAACTCCGCTTGACCTCAATGGTCAATAATTGAACTAAGAAAAAAAGCGATCACTTTCAATAAGTAATTTCATTCATTCAAAGTGTGCTAATCTGGAAATTTAAATTTGAAGCGATAATAAATTAAACGTTCTATTGAATAAAATCCGTTTCACACAAAAAAATTAACAATATCTAACAGCAGTTATTCAAATATTTCTTTCAATTTCAGGAATACTTTTCTAATGAAATTAATTGCATTGTTGATTCTATGGAAAGCAAAGTGATAATCTGACTTATTGCATCATCACTATGCTTGCAAACATTTTGATATTTCAAAATACAAAAAAAAACAAACCAACACTAGCTTTTTAGAAAACAAATACAATAACTGCGCGCTATTGATATGGTCAACTATTATACAGATGCATTTTCCATTCTAAAGCTCAGCATGCAAACTAAGATAATGCAATTAGAGTTAAAACGTTCGCACACACATTCTGCAACACACACACACACACACACACATGCACGCGTAACCTCAATAGTGGCGAGAACGCGCTACAGCCCCATCCATACATAGTTTCCACGTCAAATGCCAGCGAATGAGGAAGGAGCAAAAATCAATTATCTGCATTGAAAATTGATTGCATCACAAATTGTACAACAATCATCACTGGCAGCAGCAAACTGTTGCTGATGCCACAAACTGCCATGACTGTTGCTGCGGCTGCTGTCATTGATGCTGCTCGCATGCAGAGCTAAATACATAAGGGCTATTCGCGATCCGGTGCAAATGGCCTAGCATCATTGCNGCCTAGCATCATTGCATTGCAAATTTGTATTGCAGATTATTTGCAATACACAAACAAAATACACGCATTTGCATTTGTCATGGCTTGACAAATTTGCAATACCGAAAATCCATAGCATAAAAATGCTACGCATTGCAACTCTGGTTGACATTTCTATCAACTGATTAAAAAAGTTTTACCATGACAGTTTAATAAAGGTCGCTCACAATCCATGGCATATTTCTGCAATTGCATAAATTTGTCAGCTCTTATGACCGAATCGCGAATAGCCCTATAGTCTTGCTATGCTGCTTGCTAGCTGGCTGGCTGGCTAGCTGGTTGGCTTGACTTGCATTGTTGTTATGGAGAATGAAATTTGCAAGTGTTGTTGGGTCGTTAACGCTGCTCTAGCTTGCCATTTACAAGTTTGTTTTGCGGTCGTTATCACAGTTTGTTAGATAGCTTTTGTTCTTCATTGCGCTGGATATGAAATATGCAAAATAACTACGAGGGAAAGCTATGAAGAGTTTTGCAAAAAACATCTATTCGTAAAAACTAGCATTCGAAGGTATGCAGAGAAAAGGAAAAGAAATGACGTCATTAATTAGTTGAACTGTAAACAAATGTAATTTTGCTGAATTGTACGTTTCTACCATTTTCCCAAAAAAAAAAAACAAATATATAATAACAAAAAATTTAAATAAACTACAATGAATTTTATAAAAATACCCGGCGTGCTTCACTGCGCCTTAAAAGTATTTGTGTGTTGTTACTCCTTACCAAAACTCTTATAGCCTGTTTCCACCAAAGGCTTAACTGCAGTAAAAAGCTCAGTAAAGTTCCATGAGTTTTAACATGCTGGTACTTAATATGAGGAATTAATTACCCCCTTCGAGTTGTAATCTCCTTTTTCCCATAGGCATAAAGTGCAGTTAAGACTCGGCTATTACAGATTCAGTCATAAAGAATAAAATAGATTTTAAGAGCTTAATGAAGTGAGATTTCCAAAACAATTTTCGATATATGAAACATATATTTGCGAAGGTATTTAATACTGGATATTTAATTTAAACTCTTGTAACTCGATTCTACACAATGTGCACTTTTTTCATAGGTGCATTAATTCAAGGGAAATAACTTATAAATTTAACTGATTAAAATTTTTCATGCAGGTGGCAACCCGCTTCAAAAATATTTTCGAAAGTAAACTTTCTCAAACCTCTTTATCAATTTGGTAATTAAAGAACATCGTCCTTAAAAATATTTTTGGCAGTAAGTTTTTCTAAATTTCGTTAGTTTAATACCAATATTGCAATACTAAAGTTTTCTTATTAATTAAATCAAACTACAATTTTCAAAAAGGTGGCAAGTTTCCATAAAAATTATTTCGTCTGTAAGCCTTAAATTTGCAATATTTTCTTTATCTTATCAATTTACGTAAACTTCAATTTTCCTACTGATGGCAACTCTCATATTTTTTTTTCTTTCTGTAACTTAAGTTACACCTTTAACAAGGCATCAGTAAAATCTGCATTCGATTCAATACATTCGTTTTGAGTGATGCGCGTACAAACATACAGACAGACAAAAATTCGAAAAAATTTTGATTTGGATTCTAAATATTCCTCTAATAAAGATCCCCCATATTGATTTTTCTTTAATATCTATAATTTACAGACAACGGCCTGTTACAATTTTATTTATGTATAGATTTGGCGCTAACATTTACTTTACGGTTACTCCGAGTTTCTTCTTCCATTTGTGATAAGCGTCTTTACGTCGAAAATTTTCTTATGGAATGCACTTCCGGTGAAAACAATGGATTTCCAGTATGTTTAACTCAATTAAGTCGGTAACACGACCAACATATAGAGCATCCTCGACTTGGTAATTCATATTTTTTGGTTTCCCAGTAAAAAAAAAATCACTCATTTCATAGGTCAACGAGTTGAAGCTCGAATGTCATTAAGAGGTTTAAATAGGCAATTCCGAGTAAAAAAGTTTAAACAAAAGTTACGTATTTTTATCCTCAGAATCCGAATCTGTAGTAAAAACATGTATTTTTAAATAATTAAAAAAAAAAATGAACTGGCGGTCAGTTAGACGCGCTTCCAATCAAAACCTGAAGTCGGTAATACGCAGCCCTGGTTTGGTAGGTTATATTTTTTCTTTTTTCAACAAAAACCATTTCCCTCCATTACAGAGGGGGGTGGAAGGGTGGTCTATGACACCCTGTATAGTAGATCGCTCACAAGCTCAATCCACGTTTCGGCGACATCCGAACAGACCAAGCGAATGTGAGAGCTGGGTTACATATATGGTGGGCATGGGCGGACAAATGTTTCAGAAGCACAGGCAAAAGAGCTCCCAGTGAGTAGCGGCAAGTTGTTGAAGCACGTAGGAGGGGTTGAGGCAATAGAATGATTCGCCTTGTCTAAAATTTAGTTTGAGCTAAAAAAGTTTTTCCAGTTTGAACAAAGTTCTATGGAGCTTCATCTTTAAAAAAAATTGTCCAGTTATCTCATTAGTTTGCTTGCCAGACAGAACAGATCACCTGCGAAGTCGTGGCTCTGCAAAGCTTTAAATTTTCGCATGTTTGGCAGTGAAAATGTGTCTGCTTAACCCATCTTTACTCTGTTATAGTTCAAAATGTTTTTTAACACTCATATATTTCAAATAAGCAATTGTTGTTTAGCCGTGGTTTCTGGCGAAAAAGCAATTTTTAATATATCGTTGATGTTGTTGGTCGATGGGCGGTTTTGCAAAAACATCGACGATATACATGTTTGTCTGTGTTCAACATTTGGAATTATTATTGCACAAGTTTCACAATTTCTAAACTTTCTTTCAAGATCAGACCTTTTATTTGAAACTTTGTAAAGCCTTGCTATGAAACAACCATAATTTGCCTGATTTCCCAGAAGGGCATCCTTATGCGTTCTTTGCCCCGGAAAAATCTGCTTGGTTGTCCTGTTAGCAAGTTCGTACGTCATACAGTGACGTATGTAGCTCACAGCTTTAATTGCTGCCTGGCTGACACTAAATATGAACACCTCTTTACCTATTAAATCAGTACGCGGTTCAATTATAGCCTCCATTATAGCTGAAACCTCAGCCTGGATGACACTACAGTAGTCCGGTAGTCGAAATGAACGGCTCAGGGCAAGCCTTCGGGAGAAGGACCCTCCTCCCACTCCACCGCGCATCATTGAACCATCTGTGAAAATTACTATACTGCCGGGTGAAGTATAATAATATTTTACTGCCCATTCCTGCTTGCTTGGAATTTTCATGACGAACCAGAGTTTCAACACAACGGTTTGTATAGCCCGGAAAAAAACTATATTCGCGATTCACATTACCCTGTCTCTCTTATCCGGGGTGCAGCAAGAGATGCCATCTGCTGACCCATTAGATTTAGTGGCAGAAGATCCAAAAAGACTACAAATCCTCTGTACTTTGTTGAGTAGGTTAGGGTTTGAGTCCTTGCTTTTTTGTCGAAAATTACCTCTAAAAATTGTTCTTTATTCGTAAAGCTTAAGAGTCGCCCGTTTAGTTCAGACGGAGTCAACAAGTTCCACTTTCTCCGCCTTGATACATCACGAAGTGCCCCCTGCATCAATTCATCAATTCGCTCAGAGTTTGCGGGAACTTGTCGCTATACGCGATGGCTACGTCATCCGCATAAGCAACAACCTTTTCGTTTCCCCATTTCGTCCCTCGCAAAAGAGAGTACACGGTTAAGTTCTAAAGGAGAGGCGAGAGCACGCCACCCTGTGATGTGCCCTTTTTCCCATATCTAGAAACCAAGTTCTCACCGACGTTTGCTGTGATCACCCCGCACAAGAGCACTTGTCTTATAAACACCACCGGAGAATTGTCCAGCTATAGCCACCTTAAGGCCTGTATTATGGCCTCTGAACTTATATATTTTTATAAGCTCCCTTAATGTCCAGAAACGCTGCAAGACAATAGTCCTTGTAACTGAAGGACTTTTCAATAAGACTGACGAGGCTATACAGCGCGGTCACCGAGGACTTCGGAAAGTAGAGACAAAAAAATTGTCCAGTCATTTTTTGGGATTGCCGATTACAAAATTGAAATAAATTATCAAAAACTCAAAATGACAGATCCAATATGGCAGATGGATTTTTAAAAACTTGCCATATTTTTATGAGATTTGATATCCAAAGGTTCTTTGAGTCGCTGATTATAAAAACCCGAATCAGTAATCGCTCAAAGAATTTCTATTAAACTTAAACTTCTGAAAATCGGACAATAACCATGCCAATCTTTCATTTAACGGTAATTTAGAGAAATAAATCCGCGATAAATCCGTTACTACTGAAGCTAGTTTAACAAAATTAGTGCTTGCAATAATTCTTTAACAGAAAATACGTGGCAGCACCCACTTATGATTGCATAGGGTAATCTCAATAAGTCTCCCTAAACATGCTATCGAAGATGTTTTAAATAGGGGTAGGTGAAAAAACTATATTTAATACGAGCGCCGGGTATTTAATATTAGACTCCGCAGTAAATTACATCGTTTTACTTGTTTGAATAAACAAGTTCATTGTTTTTTTTTTAGTAAGTAAGTAAGTATTTCCCAATTTACAACCAGTTTTACCAGCAATTTAAGTGAAAAATTATTTCGTAGTAAATTTTAAGTAAAAAATATAGTTTTTCACTTAAACTGCTTTCATTTAAAATTTAAAAAATACTAAGACATATTGCATCACATCAGGGTATACGTCATGCAAAACATGAGAAATAGGCAGCAATCGTCGATGGCAACAAATTGGCAACTTTTTGAACTTAAAAATCTTAGGTAGCGCTTTAATTATTTTCGTTTTTCAAATTCTAATTTTATATTCAAAAATAAATGAAATATTAAAAATAATAAAAATGTTAAATGTAATTATTGTTCAAATATCGCCTGTAACAATAATAAAGCGATAAGGAAACGACTCATTCATACAGGTAATAAAAAAGAAAACGATTTGACCGGGCGAGCTGCCTGCGTCGGACATTTTAAAGTGATAGGTAATAAGAAATCGAGACGATAGCGATATTACCGGGAATAAATTTGTTGCCGAGGGCGATACGTTTTCTTATAGCCGGCAACAAAGATTGTCTGGTTGATAAGTAAGTAACTTTCATACTTTTTTTTGATAAACATTTAACCAGTGAAATTTACTGAGGGGCACGCAAAAACTTAAGTTTCAGTACGCCTTTATAACGAATCTTTAACTACCACTTTCAAAAGTAAAACAAAAAACTCACCGAATGAAAAAATAACAACCTTAACACAAAATCGCATAATGCACTTAACAGTAAGAAGTAAGTATGAATGTTTTCTATGTAAAAGAGAGCAAAGTAGAATCGCGAAGAAATTTCAATTACATTTGTAAGTAGTGGTTAG
>NW_016179098.1:0-7457 GCF_001687245.7 Rhagoletis zephyria | reverse complement strand
GGTATTGCTCAACGTCATTTTACACAGCCGCATGAGTTTTGAGGGGATACCAAATTCAGACATAGCAGCACATGGGCAGCTCTTTTTAGCGCTGTCAAAAGCGGCTTTAAAGTCGACAAATAGGTGGTGAGTGTCGATCCTTTTCTCGCAGGTCTTTTCCAAGATTTGGCGTATTGTGAATACCTGGTCTATGGTGGATTTGCCAGATCTAAAGTCACACTGANTAGGTGGTGAGTGTCGATCCTTTTCTCGCGGGTCTTTTCCAAGATTTGGCGTATTGTGAATACCTGGTCTATGGTGGATTTGCCAGGTCTAAAGTCACACTGAAAAGGCCCAATCAGTTCATTAATGGTGGGCTTCAGTCTTTCACTCGATAAGTACTTGGCGACGGAGTCTCTCTCCCACCACAAATCCAACTCCGAATTTGCGCTCCGCTCCAACGCATTTCTTGGATGGCGGTGATGTCAGCTTTTGTCCTTACGAGGACATCAACCAGCCGGGCAGAGGCACCTTCCCCATTAAGGGTCCGGACATTCCAGGTGCATGCCCTCAAATCGTAGTCCTTTAAACGTTTGCCTGGGAGCCATCATAAGGGGGGGTCTCATCCGAGGCTTTGCCTTGCTTCTTCACTGGAAGGGGTTTTTACGTGGCGGGTCCCAAGCCCAGCGCACAACCCATTGCTGGGACGGGGGTGGTTTCGCAACCAAATACACGATTATATAGCGAGCCGCTTGCTCCAAGCAGACACCCGCTTATAGCCGCACCTACTTTNCCACTCGGATTGGTTACCGCATCTCGCACATGGGTTGCTCACGTTGCCCAGCATGCGCGAACGAGGACGTAAGAGTCGGAATTGAGTATAGCCATGCAACTGTAACTGCATACCCTGCGCAACGACTATACTCTATTGCCCCATTGGAACCACCGTCGGAAAACTCAGCCTCCACGACGAAACGTCCGAGAACGGCNGCGCGAACGAGGACGCAAGAGTCGGGATTGAGTATAGCCATGCAACTGTAACTGCATACCCAGCGCAACGACTATACTCTATTGCCCCATTGGAACCACCGTCGGAAAACCCAGCCTCCACGACGAAACGNATGTTGTGATAGACGGAAGGCACGCTTCCAGTGTTTTAGACGTACGCACACTCCGAGGCCCAAACATCGACTCGGACCACTATCTTGTTGCAGCCAAGCAGTTGCCGCCTCTGCAGCAAAAAATATGCGCCCAAATATGCAAGGAAAGCTTAACATCGAAAAGCTGCAATCACAACAGACAGCCAGCGCTTTCGCTACTCGACTCTCACACCTGCTCTCAGAGAGCGCTCTTCAACAAACCCACGATGTAGGGAGACAGAGGTGGCGCAATCAGCAGTACCGTTACTTTGTTCGTGACGAATTTGACAGAATCAGTTGTTCGTGTGACGTCATTTTAGCAAACTGTTTGTATGTATGCAGAGATGTTTATATGCTTGTAAATATGGCGACCTCCTTGGTTTGACGGTTAATNTGTAGGGAGACAGAGGTGGCGCAATCAGCAGTACCGTTACTTTGTTCGTGACGAATTTGACAGAATCAGTTGTTCGTGTGACGTCATTTTAGCAAACTGTTTGTATGTATGCAGAGACGTTTATATGCTTGTAAATATGGCGACCTCCTTGGTTTGACGGTTAATACTCTTTCTCTCCTCCATCTCCAATTACTCTTTCCTATTCGTTGCTATCTTGACGGTGCGCAGGAATGCGCAATCTTGTATTCTATCATTCTTGAACAAACCGACATATGCGAGTAGCAGTGATCGGACTTCTACCACATTGTGGTAGATCTGCCACTTTTTTGAGCATCTACCACATCTACCACACAAGGTCTGAAATCTTCCACATATTTGCGTTTTTGAGTAGTTTTATTTTTGCTCGACATAATTTTCCTAATTTTAAGAGCAAAAATTGTCCAAATCTAAACACTAACAACAGCCAGAATGGGAGGATAAAATAAACCGTAAAATAGTTGTTTTATTGTGTTAAATTGCAAAATATAGGTTTCATAAAAAGAATTAATAGCGAAAATGTTAAAAAACGGCGAATTTTGTATTAGCAAATTTAAGTGTATCTAAAGTTTCTGAGGCGTTGTTTACTTTAACTTGAGAATTGTCAAAATGGGCAAATCCCAAGTAGCGGTTTCTGTAACATGCCACAATTGTTCGCTACATCGTGATGTTATAAAATGAAACGCTGGCGTAAGGTTGCAGAAATCTTTCAAAATATGTTCGAAGAATGCCTTGATATGGAAGGAACTGCTTTACACTGTCAAGGAAAAAAATTTCCAAAACTCAATGAAATTTTTAGCATCTTCAATCTTGCACTTTCTTATACTTAAATAAATTTTTTTTTAGATTCTAATTAAAATGTTTGCAATTTAGGCGAAACCTTGCAGAATACTTTTACTTTTTGTACAAAGTTTGATCCAAGACCGGAGATCTACCACATTTTTTGAAATCTACCACATTTTTTCCAGATTATACCACACAACGTTTTTTTCCAGTCCGATCACTGGCGAGCAGTGGAACCACATTTCTTGCTCATTAAGTACCGCCGCCGAAGAAGTAGTCAGATTTCAGCGAGCCCGAAAGAACAACTGGTATGATGAGGAGTGTCAGGAAGCTGCAGAGGAAATTGATTCCGCCTACAGGGCCACGCTGCGATCGGGCGCAACGCGCGCTAAGTGGGACCGCTGTAGGGATCTGAAGAGGGAAGCGAGACGTATTTGCCGCAATAAGAAGAGAGGCCGAAATACCTGAGNGTGGGACCGCTATAGGGATCTGAAGAGGGAAGCGAGACGTATTTACCGCAATAAGAAGAGAGGCCGAAATACCTGACTGCGAAAAGCTTGAAATGGTGGCCGACAGGAAGAATGCCCGAAAATTTTACCAAAGAGTTAGGCGACTTACGGAAGATTTCAAGACCAGGGCGTNACTCCTGTAAGAACAATAATGGCGACCTAGTAACTGATGTCCAGAGCGTACTTAAATTATGGAGGGAACACTTTTCCGCCCTACTAAATGGTAGCAGCACAGAAAGTTATGGAGAAGAAGAACCCTAGCTCTCAGTAGATGATGCCGGAGTCGACGTTCTACCGCCTGACTATGACGAGGTACGTATAGCAATAACGCGGCTGAAAAACAACGAAGCTGCTGGAGCTGACAGCCTGCCAGCTGAGCTATTCAAGTACGGCGGCGAGGAGTTGATAAGGTGCATGCATCAACTCTTGTGCAGAATATGATGACATCGACATCATCGGGATCAAAAACCGCGAAGTCTGCTCTGCCTTTTCCAAGTTTGATAAGGAAGCAAAGCGAATGGGTCTGGTGATATNGGTTATTAAAAAAATTCTAAATTTTCGTATTACCTACTTGTATGTATATACATATATGTAAATATGTGTATGTAAACGAATATTGTATAAAAAAATTTATGGAATTTTATATTCTACTCCGATTTAGGCACGCTGGAGTTCCAACTGTGCTGGGCGGTGCTTTCAACGCACAGTCTGACTCATTGAATTGTTTTAATGTGTTAGTATGCCGACCGCCGATGCAAAGTATCCCAACCGACACAAAAACTAAAGTTCGATTTGGCAAAGAATTTGTGAAAGTAAAGGTTCCTTAAATAGTTCGTTGGCTCCATAAATTTTCATAAAAGGGAAGCCTTTCAGAGCGACTTAGTTTAGCAACATGTTTATCGGCTAATAATATTAGTAAAGAAGCGGCAAATGGATTGTTAGTTTGTCATAAATTATTCAGTACATTAATTTCATATACAAATAAAAACTTCTTCCTTTTTATATGGGAAGACCAAAATAGCAATAGGACAGGGAAAAACATACGTTTGAAAAACTATAACAAGTGATCCGCTAAGGAGACGTTTACAAACCTTTGAGATACCGACAAAGTATTACTCAAATCAGTACTTGTACTGGTATCAAACAAGGTATCGATACCTACTCAGTATCGGAAAGGTACCGAGTACTTGTATATAGATCTACGATTTTGCAGATTTTTCAGAGTCATCGAATTATTTTCACAAAAAATATGCGTTTTTACAAGATTAATATATAAAGTTTTTTCATATGAAATAATTCTAAGAAAATAACTCCTTTTTTGTTATATTTCCCCAAAAAAATCAACTTTCCAAGTGTTTTCCTGAAAGGCGGTTTCGAGATTTTGATATACGGGCGTGTTCTGAAATTCGAAACTTTAAAATCGACTCGATTTGCCAAATATTTTTTAATTACATCTCATGAAAAGAGTGAATATTCTAATTTAAAACCGTAAAAGAAGCAGCAGTGATATGAAATAAATCATTTTAATGCGAGACTTATAAATTTTTGGGTTAAAAAAAACTGCCTGATAGTTGTACCTGTTTTTGAGAAAGCATCTAGCAGGGGACAGATGACCCAACAACCGTTATATATAGACAGACTTGCTTATACAGCTGCGGAAATGTAGTACGCATATCTTCCCATTCCTCTAATGGGTTGCTTTTCAAAGAAGATGCTGAAGCATAATAAGTTCTGCACTTCCGATACAAGTACCGAGTATCGAGTATGTACTTGGATTTATTTGTATTTATCCCTAAGAACGGTACTTGGCCTGCCACAAACAGAGCAACGCGTTGCAGAAAAAAGTATGAAAAAGTTCAGTTAGCAATTATCGTTTTCATTTGTTTCATCGCACAACGTCCGCAAATCATCTGCTTACGATATTTTGCGGATATTTGGTCGGCTGGGATATAATGGCAAAACGACATGCTCAGTTGATTGTTTTTTATTCGTAATCTTGGCACACGCTTGCCACATTTTTTGTATGAACCTTACAAAAAATACCCAAAGCCAAAAGTACCGTGTTTTTAATATACTTTGCTTTTAGATTTTTATTTGCATGAGTTTGCTACAATCCAAACACAAAATGTATGACTCTGAATGAGAACTACAATTTTAGTTAATAAATGATGGTAATATATATGTACATGAGTTGGAGTTACTCTAGGATTTTTATAAAAAGAACACAAATGACTCGCTTTATTTCAGAATAATTTGATTCTAGCTATATAAATATATACGAAATTTTAATGCTGGTTTATACCCAAAAATAATGGATAATATTTATGAGATAATCTATTGTTTAGAATTATATACCTATTTATTTATGTGAATGCACATTTTTATTAACATAATAGAACCTAAACATTGAAAGATTTTATACCAATAAAATGGTACCCAAGTATTAAACAAATGAATTATACCAGTCAAAATTTTTTACATTTTTGCAAGCATACAATTTTTTATATGTAAAATTTCCCCTAAACTAATAGTTATTAGTAACTAAAAAGTTCTAACATCCATTGCTTCGCTATACGAATAAGCAAAAGAGGCCAAAAAGGCAGGCACGAAAAAATATCCACTATTACTACATTTATAAAATGTAGCAACCATGAGCGTGACGCACTAATACCACGACAAAATGGCACTGCCTTCGTGAGCCCAGCATCAGTGTTACCAGTTGAGCTATTTTGTAGGTATTATTTTCGACGTTTAGCTATAGGAATTTGCGGTTAGCTATTAGCTATTTTCTTACCGTTTTTAAATCGAGTTAGCTATTTGAGATACAAGTATTTTTATAAATTCCCCACTTTACATAGAGTTTTATCATTTTGATGAATATCAAACAGTACAAAAAATTGGTATAAATGGTAGGAATCAATATATGTACTTACGAAACTATAGTAAAACTTCGTTTGTAGATTTTCTCTTTTATGTCAGGTTTTTTTTAAAAGGACCTTGTAATTTTAAAGATATCAATCATAAAACTTTTTAAAAAATTCAGTGCAATGTAAAATTAGCAGAATTAAATATTTTTCTACTGCTACTAATCGACGATGCTGTTAGTAATCGTATGATACGACAATGCGGCGATGCCGAGTAACATCGCTTAATAACGTACTCGTACGATACTAACATAATCGTGCAGGCCACTGATATGTACATATGTATATCGCACATTTCTCTCTTTCTGTAATTTCCTCTATTAAGTTTCACTCTTCCGCACATAGGGACTACATACACACACTGAGGTTTTTTTCTTTACTTTTGCTGAACTGACAAAATTTTTCGAAGAAATGAGAAATGATGACCATTGATGCAGTTTTTGCAAAAATATTAATAATATTGTAATAAAACATTTCATATCTGACTTCAGTTCAAAAATCCACTAGTTCATATTGTAGATTAGTGATGTGCTAAATTGTCGGTACCTATTACTTGGTACCCAATACTTAAAAAATATTTTGGTACCCAGTACTTCCTTTTCGGTACCCGATACCGATTCTTTGCATTAAGCCTTCGCCATTATATGCAATTCAAGTTTAGAAAAAACGTTCATTACTAATTTATATGATATCGGCTAAAACACTTGAACTTATCGCAACAGAGAAATACTATTTTATCAGTTTTAACCTTAGCCGATCCAAGGTTCAGGAAAAATGCTTTGACGGATGAAGAAGCCTTTTAGGGGGGAGGTTCTGTAAACAGTTAGCGACAAGTTTCGGATCGATATCGCACTTGTTGACGTAAAAATATTTCATACCATACGTGGAACAAAAATGCTTCAAACAAGTACCTCAAACCGGCATATATACATTTTTAATTTGAATCAGCATTAAAANATATATACATTTTTAATTTGAATCAGCATTAAAAGCTCTATTGGCTTCTACATTCGGGTTTTGCTAGGCGAGTCTCGCCTGAACCGTTTTTTCGATATTTTTGGCCTATGTGAGCTTTTATTCGAAACCTAAATGTTTCGGTACCGAAAATCGAGAGTATTGGATACTTTTTAAACCGGTACCGAATATCGATCAATACTTAAAAGTATTGACTCAGCACATCGCTATTGTAGATATGAATGTTTTCTCAAACAGGAGTTGGAGAAGCGAAATTTGGCCACCTCCGGAAGAAAAGTGGAATTATTATCCCGGTTGCGAGAGGCTATGGAAAAGGAAGGTATCGACGTGGACAAGTACGACTTCCATCATAAATACGAAGAGACATCTTAGAAAGGTGAAGACAAAGAAGAAGCTGCTGGTTCATCGAAGGATATGTAGCAGACGTCAAGGAAGGTTGAAGGACATCAAAAGGCTCCTAGTTCATCAACAGTTATGGACATGAACACGTTATTGGCTGCCATGTCATGGATGATGCAGGTACAGGATACGTGATAGAGGCATGCTCAGAACGTCAGCGCCACATGGAGTGGAGTAACAATTTTGTTGCATCGTTCTGCAACAACCAACAACAAACCCGTAACTCTACACAACCAATAACCGCCTAACCATCAACCTGTGGACCACCTCCAAGTACGCAGCCCAGGACATCCACCCAGGACAGATGATTCTGCAGCGT
>NW_016179097.1:4532-7457 GCF_001687245.7 Rhagoletis zephyria | reverse complement strand
CCACTGCGTTATCGAGCCGTAGGGTTAGTGAAGTTTCGCACCATATTATTAGCTTTTCTCTAATCAAAAAAGGGTACCGTATCAGCAAGGTTCCTTTCATTAAGTGGCGTAACGATATCATATTTCCGCATCTTTTGCTATGTATGTATGAATGTAGCACAAAATTTTTCCGACAAATAATGCAAACAGATGAAAAGTATTTCAGTTTTATAAGTTGCTTTGAAAATTCTAATACTATACGTTTTCGTTTTAAACCATTCTCATGTTTATTTGACTGAAACGAAATTTTCATGTTTTTTTTTAAATTGTTTCGTTTTACTTTTCTGGTTGGAAATTTTGTCGCACTACAATTTGTAGGAACAATATTCTAAAACGTTTCATTTTAGTTTTAAAAAAGCACATTTTGGCGTTATTTTTTTCATATCAAATGTTCTCCTCAGTCAAAAGACAAAATATGATATAATGTTCGTTCTTATTTTGCGAAGATTACGTTTTAAAGTCTGTTATACAAGTAATGTATTTTTAATTTTGTGTGAAGTAAAATTGTTCCAAAAATATTTGTTTTACAATTTGTTTTGAATACATGGGTTTTACCTGAATCATTTTCTCTGTGTACAAAGTACATATATGTATGTACATATGTAAATGTTTTGTACTCGAAACATTTAATCTTAAATAAATGAATTGTATGCTTTCAGAATGCTTTTCCGTAATTTAACCTTAGAGCCGTGAGTTGGGCACTCAGTGCCCATATTAATTTTTGATATCTAATTTCGGGGGTTTGGGAAGCCCAATGTGATTTCTTTTTCATAGGCAGATATATTGCACCTTGGTTTATAAGTTGACTGAAGTCTAGGTGTATATATTTTATAAAAAGAAAGTAACGGTATTTTATATAGTGAGTACGCTATACGTGACTTGGGGCACTCAGTGCCCATACATGTTTTCATATATTTTGTATGGAGAACATAAATTTTCTAACGGTTTTTGGTGGTTATTGGGCATTTATAATCAGTTTCGCGTAAAAATTTCAAGTGCGCAGTTAATTTTTTAGTTGTAATAGTTATAGTTTTTGAAATGAGTGAGGAATTGGCGGATTATTTGGCCAACCTACGCCGTGTATTGACGGAAGAAGAGGAGGAATATATTGCAAGTTATTTCAGTGCTGATGAAACCGATAATGATGATGCAGGGAAATAACCTACATTTGGTGGTGACCACGAACCTATACCCAGTGACCAGTTTAACTTCGGAGAGGATAATGCTGAGCCCATTCCAGATCCACGTTTCGAAGAATATGTCCACGAGGAAGCTGCAGTAGATATAGATCCTGATGAAAATAGACTTGATTTGTCAACTTCGGTTATTGAGGCCAATCGTGGCGAAAAATATTGTGGTCAAGGAAGGAAGGAAGNATATTGTGGTCAAGGAAGGAACGACAAAACCATATGGTGGTCAATGCCAAGCCAAACTGAAAAACGGCGAACAGAACAGGCTTTGGAAATGCGCAGACAATCGACGTCAACATGCACGGAAAGTTTCGAGTCAAAAATAGATGCCTTGGGCAAGGCGAGGCAGCATGCAGGCATACTTGCGGGCCCTAGCTAGTTCTTCGGATGGGGAGGAGGGGGGTCTTTCCTACCTACCTTGCCCTTAGCTACACCGACAAGAAAAGTTTATTCATACCTACGTACAAATGATTGTGAAGATAGGGGACAGATATGAAAGTAGTAGATCGAAAGGATAGAGAAAACTACACTAAAGCAGAGCCAGTCCGGTCAGGTGGAGTCGTCCCTCCCCTTCTACATGTAGCCTGCGACTCCTATCCACTTAGCAACGCCTCCTTGTCCTGACATATGTCCGTACATCTATCGGTCTGTCATCGTCAAGTCTGTAAATTCATTTTATCAACACCCCCAAGTCCCCTCTATTCCTCAAGCGCAACACCTACACCAAAAAAAAGAGAATCTAGCTCCTCATATCGAAATTTTATTACTCTGTTTCAACCAATTAAATATACGATTTTCATATTCCTCTTTTTTTATATTTCACTAAAAATACTTATTTCTAGTACAGAAACTAACTTTAAACCTCTCTAATTAAATTTAAACTCTAATATATCCTAAACTTCAACAAAATACTCGGATTATTAATAAAGTAATTCAAAAGAAAAGATTAATAAATAAAAATATAGGCAGTTTTTTTTCTTCAACTCCAGTGTTAATTCAATGTGCGGAAATCTAACGCTAGCTACAAATTCCAAAACTCAGAAAAAAATTAAACATAAAGGTAAAGCAACCCCTTTAAAAGTAGGATTACAGCTAAGCCTAGATACTAACTCAAACAAATTCAACAATTTAAAGATTTGTTCTAAACCTGGTAGGAAATGCAAAAATATCTTAAACCTAAATTAGTTCACTTAACAAGCATCTTTTAGCTATTATCGCCTAAACCAATATATGCAAACGTTTGGAAATGAAGGTATTTAAATACATTTATGTATGTATCTATATATATATATATGTATATATATTTCCGCAGGTGCAGCTCAATTCAACCGCTTATATGTACATACATACATAGGTAGATATATACATATAAATGCATATGTAGCGGCTAGGGTATTAGGAATTAAAACACTGGATAACAGACTACGTTAAATTTTTATTATTTATTAATATATCAAAATATCACAAATTATTAACTTCAATTAACTTTAAGTATATTGATTGCAAACTACGGCGCGTGTTTCTCGGTGAGCTGCTGATACAAAAAAGGGTAGAATATAAGTATAATAGAAAATATGAAAAGAATGACCTAACGGGCTATTTGTGTTTACTTTGCAGAAGAGTGAATGTCAAAATATGAGAATTAACAAATTAGAGAAATCTTTTACAATATGTGGTGGATGCGGTATTCACTACA
>NW_016179097.1:0-2437 GCF_001687245.7 Rhagoletis zephyria | reverse complement strand
TTTATTATTTATTAATATATCAAAATATCACAAATTATTAACTTCAATTAACTTTAAGTATATTGATTGCAAACTACGGCGCGTGTTTCTCGGTGAGCTGCTGATACAAAAAAGGGTAGAATATAAGTATAATAGAAAATATGAAAAGAATGACCTAACGGGCTATTTGTGTTTACTTTGCAGAAGAGTGAATGTCAAAATATGAGAATTAACAAATAAGAGAAATCTTTTACAATATGTGGTGGATGCGGTATTCACTACACTACTCCCCTCCTTTGAAAAAGTTTAAATTGTAATATTAATAGATATTTGGTTTAAAGCTTTAAGTTAGAATGTAAATTTTACACTTTAAATCTAACTGCAGCAGCTTGACACGATGTCATGATAATCTCATCGGGATTATTCTGTTCGTTGGAAAAATCGTCAGCGACGTATACTGGCTTCAACCTGTCTATGGAAATTGCAGTTTGCTGCCTCTGTAGTCCACGATGAAATACTTCTCATGGCGTGTGATGACCTTATAGGGGCCTTCGTACGGCGATGAAAATGAAATTTCGATATGGTCGTTTCTTACCAACACATGCGAGCAAGTGCTCAGATCCTTGGTNTTCTCATGGCGTGTGATGACCTTATAGGGGCCTTCGTACGGCGATGAAAATGAAATTTCGATATGGTCGTTTCTTACCAACACATGCGAGCAAGTGCTCAGATCCTTGGTATAGAAAACTGATTTCTTGCCATGCCGCGACATTTCAGCAGGTGCCAAATTTTTAAAGTGGCTTTTCAAATTTGCTAATAGTTCGCTAGCTGTAATTTGTTTGTTCGAAGGCGCTAAGAACTCACCCGGAAAGCGTATTTGTTCGCCGTAGACGAGTTCAGCGGGAGTGGCTGCAATGTCCTCCTTCCACGCAGCACGTAGACCAAGCAATACAACTGGCAATGCATCGACCCATGTTTCGCGATGACACAAGAGCGCGGATTTTAGTTGACGATGAAGCCGCTCGACCAACCCGTTTGACTGCTGGTGATATGGTGAGGTCCTCAGGTGTTTGACGCCGAGAATCTGTGACAGTGAGTTATCAGTTTCGATTTGAACTGTCGTCCCTGGTCGGACGTGATTCGTTTAGGCACACCATACCTCGCGATCCAGTTTGCTATTAAAGCGCGGGCCACAGCGTCAGCTGTGCTGTTTTCTAAAGGGATCGCCTCAGGAAAACGTGTGAAGCGATCAATTATAGTAAAACATTGATTAAAGACTCTGTGCGAAGGTAGAGAAACTAGATCAATGTGTATGTGCTCAAAGCGCTGTGACGGTGGCTGAAAATTTGCCACTGGTGTTGATACATGGCGCTGAATTTTGTTAAGCTGGCACTCGACGCATAACTTTGCCCACACTCTACAGTCTTTGATGATCGACGGCCATACATAGCGTTGACTCACCAGTTTTTGCGACGCCTTGATTCCAAGATGTGCCAGAGAGTGAAGGGAATCGAAGATTCGTTTCCGCAACGAGACTGGAACATATGGTCGTATACTGCCTGCTGATGTGTCGCAGTAAAGCGACGACTCATTAAAGTCGGCCTGTATTCTCTGAAGTTTTACAACTGTGGACGCGTTAATAATAAGGTGTTTCAGCTCTGCGTCGTTACGTTGAGCTGTAGCGAGCTCTCGAACTGGAACTGTAGCAGCAATTACCTCAACGCGAGAGAGCGTATCGGCAACGACGTTATGGTGTCCAGAAATATGCGTTATGTCAGAGGTAAACTGTCGTATATAATCCAGCCGGCGAAACTGCCAAGGTGAAGCTCGCTTAGTACGCTGCTGAAATGCGTTCTGTAATGGCTTATGATCAGTGTACACGCTCACGTGCCGACCTTCGAAGACGTGACGAAAATACTTAACGGCTTCGTATATAGCGTGAACCTCACCATCCTAAGTCGACAGTTTCTGCACGGAAGGCGGTAGTTTCTTGCTGAAGAACGCAAGTGGCTGCCACTTGTTTTTTACACTCTGCTGAAGTACTGCGCCGATGCCGTAATCCGATGCGTCAGTAAAAATCGCCCATTGTGCATTAGTATCTGGATGGACTATGAGTGTGCTCTGAGCCAGTGCTTACTTCGCGTTGTCGAATGCAGCTTTCAGCTCGTTCGTCCACATAACCTTTTGGGAGTTTTTAATGTTCGCGCCATCGAGTAATGCATTAAGCGGCGCCAGGATTTCAGCAGCATTTTTGATGAACTTCCTATAAAAGTTAATTGTACCCAGAAACCTTCGCAAATGTTTAATTGTGGTGGGTAATTCCATGCTGAGTATAGCATTGACCTTTTCAGTTAATGGAATGATACCTTCATTACTAACCGTGTGCCCCAAAAGTTGCACCTCGGTCTAACCCAGGCGTGACTTGGATTCGTTTATTACCAAACCATAATCCTGGAGG